>NC_091960.1:28943640-29103640 GCF_031021105.1 Erythrolamprus reginae | reverse complement strand
GCTTGACTTTGCCACGGGGAAAACTCCCAGTTCATCCTCACTGCCTCCTGCATTCTGTTCCTTGTAGCCGGCTGGTAGAAGCAGCGGCAAAACACTTGCAGTTCGGCTTGAGAAGTTCCTTCCTTGAAATGAAGGGGAGGGATTTATCTCTCTCTCTCCTTTCCCTCTTTCTCTCTTTCTCTCTCTCTCTCTCTCTGAGAGATGTGCCTGTGTGTGTGTTTGTATAGTCACAGGCACACACATACACATCCATTGGGCCATAGAAGGACTTGCTAGCTGAGCATTGAAAGGTGCAAAAAGCAGACACAGGTTTTTTTAAAAATGAAGGTCGTTTTGTTTCCCCATTCCGACTTCTCCTGCACCCTCAACTTTAGAGAGAAGGAGAGAGGGGGGGATATTAGTTCCGCCTACATTGTCCACGCAGCCCCATGGCCAACACCCCCTTCCTTTCCGCCCAACAGCCAATGGAAGTTTGTACAGACTTAGAAGGGGGCTAATGGATGCCTTTAAGCTTTATTTATCCGCCAAGGTTGGCGCAAAAGGAGCAAAATTCCCTTTACATATTTATCCACACTGGCCAGGAAATGAGGTATGTACCTTGCTGGCCTAGGCAACCTCCGAAGGGCCAGGGAATTGTGCCCTGCGCACAGTCGCAAAGAGCCAAGATCTGGGTGGAAGTGATGCTGAAGAACAACCATGACTACTTCAGCTTCAACAGCAACAACACAAGAGCACGCAACAGATTCAAACATAACATCAAACGCTCCAAACTTGACTGTAAAAAATATGACTTTAACAATCGAGTTGTCGAAGCGTGGAACTCATTGCCGGACTCAATTGGTTCAACCCCTAACCCCCAACATTTCTCCCTAAGACTCTCCACGATTGACCTCTCCAAGTTCCTAAGAGGCCAGTAAGGGGCGTACATAAGTGCACTGATGTGCCTATCGTCCCCTGTCCAATCTTCTTTCCTTATCTCATGTATCATACATTTTCTCTCCTTTCCTCCTACTTCTCTTCTTTCTTACTTTCTATCATTATATATATTACTTAATGTCTATTCTCCTTCATATGTATTGTATATTGGACAAAGAATAAATAAATAAATAAAAATAAACAGAGTTGGTGATAAGATGGGCACTTGAGCAATGGGCGCTATTCTATCAAAATGAAATTCAATGGTGAAAAAAGTAAGGTTCTACATTTAGGCAAGAAAAACAAAATGTACGGGTACAGGATATGTTGGAACCTCACTTAACAGTAGTAATTGTGAGAGGGATCTTGGAGTCCTAGTGGACAACCATTTAAATATGAGCCAGCCGTGTGCAGCAGCTGCCAAAAAAGCCAACACAGTTCTAGGCTGCATTAACAGAGGGATAGAATCAAGATCACGTGAAGTGTTAATACCACTTTATAAGGCCTTGATAAGGCCACACTTGGAATACTGCATTCAGTTTTGGTCGCCACAATGCAAAATGGATGTTGAGACTCTAGAAAAAGTGCAGAGAAGAGCGATAAAAGATGATTAGGGGACTGGAGGCTAAAACATATGAAGAACGGTTGCAAGAACTGGGCATAGCTAGTTTAATGAAAAGAAGAACCAGGGAGACATGATAGAAGTGTTCTAATATCTCAGGGGCTGCCTCACCCAGTGGTTTCATGGAGATATTAAATAGGAGGGAGAGAGGACCAGGTCCTGAGGCACCCCACAAACAAGGGGTCCAAGGGTCGACCTCTGTCCTCCTGCCAACACCAACTGTGAACGACCAGAGAGATAGGAGGAAAACCACTGCAGCACGGTGCCTCCAAACCCCAGCTCCTTAGTCGTCACAGAAGGATAGCATGGTCAATGGTATCGAAAGCCACTGAGACATCAAGTAGAATGAAGATAGAGGAATGACCCCTATCTCAAGCTCACCAGAGATCATCCATCAGCATGACTAAGGCAGTTTCCATGCTATAGCCAAGTCTGAAGCCAGATTGACAAGGTTCCAGACAATCCGTTTCATCCAATGACGTAGAAGTTGAAGTGTTACCATTTTCTCTACAACCTTTCCCACAAAGGGAAGGTTGGAGACTAGACAAAAGTTCTTTAATTCTGCTGGATCCAGGGAAGGCTTCTTGAGGAAGGGTCTCACCACCTCCTCCTTTAATGGTTGCAGGAAGGACCCCTCATTCAAGAATGCATTAACTTAAGGCTGAAGCCAGCCTCATGTCACTTCCCTCCTGGCCGAAACCAGCCAAGAGGGGCATGGGTCCAACAAACAAGTGGAGGAACTCATTGCTCCCACAGTCTTGTCTACTTCTTCAGGAGTCACAGGCTCAGATTCATCTCATATAATAGGACTAAGACCTACCCCTGTCATCTTGGTTGGAATTGCCCAATCAGAATCCAGCATCGAAGCTGAGTGACTTTATCCGACAGAAACTGCACAAATTCCTTAGATCTGCGCTGCAGGGGCTCATCCATTTCCCCTACATTAAGGATGTTGTGGTTAGCTCTGGCCCAGCTCCTGCCCCAAGGACTGTGGATGTGGGGGAGACATCCACATGCTGCAGGCCTGTTTTGCCCCCGGTGGAATCTGCTGATGAAGGCTCCTCTGACCAAGAAGACATGAGTGACAGGGAGGAGGAGAGTGTGGCAGACAGCTCAGAAGGAGATCAATTATCTAGCTCCTCCTTGGATTCAGAACAAGAGTTAATGATACAGCCACGCATGCGGAGAGCGATGCATAGGCAGCAACAACTGAGAGATTATTATCAAAGAAAATGAGGCCACCTGTGGTTGGGTGGGGCTGTGGTAATTAGTGAGGCTGCTATAAATAGCAGCCTATTGGTTTGGCCATTGTGGAGGATTATCTGATCGTTGTGTTTCGTGACTGCTTTACTGACTTGGACCTTTTGTGTGCTGATTTTTCCCCGCTTTGAAACTAAAGCAGAGCAAAGTGTGTTTCACTTTGTGAAAGAAGAAGGACTGTGAATTGCCTCACAGCTGCAAGCTAAGTATCACAGAACTGATAAGGGACTTGTACAAATTACCAGTTTGTTTGGAGACGAGTGCTCTTGGCTATACCAAAAGAGGACTTAGTTTAAGGGAATTTTCATTATAAAGAACATTGTTTTGAATTTTCCAACGTGTGTGTGTGTCTGAAATTTGTACTTGTGAATTTTTGGGAGGAGTCTACCAGAGAGCCCGACAGAACAAAGGAGGGAATGAGTCACCCAAAATACGGCGGCTGGGCATGAATCAGAGGATGCAATAAATGTGGAAAAATGTGAACATTTTGCCGCCCGTATCACCACTAACTAAGTCCTAATAAAGACTCATAAAACATAATCTCTTTTGTAAATCAATAAAAATTATTTTTCAAAAAAAAAAGAAAAAAAAAAGTGTTTGGCCAGACTCGAAGTTACTGGTTCTCCAGCGTCGCTCTAGATGTCTCTTCTGGCGCTTCATCTCTCAGAGCTCCTCAGTAAACCAGGGAGCTTTCCTGGATCCACAACCGTGGAAAGATTGCAAAGGCGCAATTCGGTCCAGTGCCCCCGATTCCGCCCTATTCCAGGCAGCCACCAGGGACTCAGCCAGATGGTGGACTACGGAGTCCGGTATCACACCAAGCTCCTTCTGGAACCCTTCAGGGTCCATTAGGCATTTGGGGCGGAACCAAGGTGTTGAATATGCAATGACTAATATATAAGTAGTTGGAATTTAAATACTTGATACTGATTGGTTACTTGTTGAGCGGGAGATATGAATTACAGTCAGTTACTTCGGGCGGGAAGCAACAGGATATAAGACCAGTAGCCCAGCGCCGTTTCCTTTGTTCGCGCCCATTACTTTGCAACGGCTGGTGAAACAATTTTACTCCTGCACTCAGAAAATAAACTATGAAAATCCCAAGCACCTAAGCTCTATTTTTTTCCCACTGGCGACGAAGGAGGTCTTACCCACGTTCTCCACTCACCATGGAAAACCAGGCTGTAGCAAGACCGCCCGAACTCTTCGATCCCGAAAAGTCGACATGGGACGAATATATGGAAAAATTTGACGTGTTTCTGGAGGCAGCAGGTATGAAGAATGTCGACAGCGGACGGAAAAGGGACATTTTTCTGAATTATTGTGGATCACAACTCTACGATTTGGTTCAAACACCTAAGCTCCGTTCTTTTCACAGGGGTGGGCTGTTGCCCGGACCGGGGGTGGGGGGGTGCAGTGGGGTAATGAAAATGGAGCTCCATCCCAGAGCACTCAATTTGCACAGAAAGATGTTGAAAGAAAAGGCAGGGCTTCCTGCATAAGCCACGCCCCACAGTGTGGTAGTAAAATTTTTGGTAGCCCTTCACTTAATTGGCTCCGCCTCCCTGCAACTAAGTCATATTTATGACAGCTGCACTGTGGCGTCTTCAGTATGATAACCATTTGTGGCCTTTCAAATAAGCAAAACCAGATTTACTTAACAACCGTGTTACTAATAATAATGGCAGGGATTCACTTAACAACCCTGGCAAGAAAGGTTGTAAAATGGAGCAAAATTCACTGGACAAATGTTTTGCCTAGCAACAGAAACATTGGTGTCAATTGTGGTCATAAGTTGAGGATCTGGCAAACCAGGAGTTCACATTCTCCTTTTTGTCCTTATATACTCAATCCATCAGGCGTATCCTGGTGGATTGAGTATACTCTACGAAAATAGACTAACAATCCTTGATCTAGAAAGCTTAGAACTACGACGCCTAAAACGCGATTTAAGTATTGCCCACAAGATCATATGCTGCAACATCCTGCCTGTCAATGACTACTTCAGCTTCAACCGCAACAACACAAGAGCACGCAACAGATTCAAACTTAATATTAATCGCTCCAAACTTGACTGTAAAAAATATGGCTTTAGCAATCGAGTTGTTGAAGCTCATTACCGGACTCAGTAGTGTCAACCCCTAACCCCCAACATTTCTCCCTTAGACTATCCACGGTTGACCTCTCCAGGTTCCTAAGAGGTCAGTAAGGGGCGTACATAAGTGCACTAGTGTGCCTTTTGTCCCCTGTCCAATTGTCCCTCCTTATCTCATATCTCATATATCTTTTCTTCCTTTCACATATCTTCTCCTCTATTTTTATATCTTTTCTTCTATCCTTTTCTTTATATATAATACTACATGTATATTCTCTTCAATATGTAGTGTGTATTGGACAAACTAAATAAATAAATAAAATAAATAAATCCTTAAAATAAAATATTGACAAGCTTCTTGAGTACCTTTGTTTTTAATGGGTCTGGTTTTGCAACAGTAGTGATTCGAACGTCCCTGCCTTGCAACTTCATAAATTCCCTGCGTCTTTCTTTCCCTTGTCTATCAATAGCCTAGATTTACATTTGTTCACTTTCTGATTCCAGCAAGCAGCTTCAATCCAGGCCCTTTAAATCTATGATCACGGGTGTCTGGAGATCACATGAATCATGGTGCATTTGTTGGGTGAAATTTGAAAAATGTCTTGTTGTCAATTCTATATTATTGCTAGCATATGCTGTTGAAAATAAGTATTTGACGGAGGGACATTGTGATTGAAAAACCAATCTTTCTGATGCTGGGAAAAGTAATTTCATATGCATGTAGGCCCAAGTATAATTCTTTTACAGTTTTTTGGCTATGATTTTTTTTTATAATGGTATGTGGACAGAGGTGGGCTGTTAAAGTTGAACGGTGACCTGTGCTCGGCCCCGTGGCTAGTGGAGTCCAGCGCAATTCTGCCACTGCACCTGGGCAGGTAGTGAAATGGCGCATGGACACACAGGGGCGCCTGTGGTGCACCTGCGTGTTCGTGCCTGATTTCGCTACCTTCCCAGGTGCAGTGGACTCCGCTAGCACTCAGAGCCACGAAGGCGAGCACACGTCACCGTTCCACTTTAACAGCCCACCTCTGTATATGGGATTGATTTTGGGAGATGAGCGATCACCAGTAGCGGGTTGCTACCGATACGGACCACACCATAGCTCCGGTAGCGAAAATGGATGTGCACGCTTTGCGTCTCTGGCATGCGTCTGAGTGAGATTTTGCTTCTGTACATGCACAGGAAACAAAATCTCGCAAGGGGACGCTTGTGTGCATGAGATTTTGGTGATTTTTTGCTTCTGCGCATGCACAGAAGCAAAAAGATGGCTGAAATCTCACGTAGACATGGGTCTCCTCGTATGATTTTGCTTCCTGTGCATTCGCAGAAACCCTAATCATCTCCAGAACTGAACACATTTGGAATACTGTGTTCAGTTCTGGAGACCTCACCTACCATGGTGGCATCAAAGACAGTTGTGGACCCTTTTAAGAAAGGCTGCCGATATTTCATCTGGTGTTAGTTTGGCAAAATCCACATGCAAGAGTGTCCTCGTGCAAGATTTAGCTTCCTGTGCATGCACAGATACTAAATCTTGCGCTGGACGCACATGTGCATGCGCCAATCACCAGGAGCGCACTGGGAGCACCGGCAACAGGGAGCCCTTCACTGTGCACAAAGGGCTATTTGCCAGCCACTTGTCAAGCAACGGTGACCAGGGAACCGGTTTGGGGGCGTGGCCAGCCAGATTTCACTTCCGGTTTGGCAAACGGGGCCAAATTTCCGCCACTGATTCCTGCAAACCGGTCCAAACCAGTAGCACCCCCCACCGATTCCATTGCCAGCTTGGAAAGAAGTCTTGTCGACTGGCATCATCTTGGTTTGCAAGTGTTAGGAGGTTGGATCCACCGCTGTCCTTCTCATCCTTCCAAAGGACGTTTTGGGAAGGGAAACGTCATTTTCTACTCCGTGCCCCAATATTTCTAGCCCTGGAGATTTCGGCATGGCTCCTGTCTTCTCCCGTCTTCACCTAGATACATGCGTTGAATCGGATCCATCTCCTCAGGAGGCCCCGCTTGCAACTGCCAGGTTTAATTTTCTAAAGTGTTTTGGAAGCTACAAAGTCTTTAATTTCATAGAGTTGGGTTTTTTTCTGAGTGCAGAGATGCTCTGAATTGCAAAGCTGGTGGGATCTTGGTTTGATTGATATAACTAACTTTTAAAGGCACAAGACTCCCTGTGTGGGCTGCAGTCAGTGTCGCCTCACACAATCTTCTGCAAGTTGATATATTCCAAAGGTGCGGCCCAAGTTCCCAGAATTCCGAGGAAGTCTGGTCCCAGGAAAGCCTGGGAAATGTAGCCTCTATCTCATTTTCAGGAAACTATATTGGGCAAAACTAGTTGAACCACCAAATTAAGGGATTGAGACAGAGGTGGGCAGCAGGCCGGACGGGGTGGAACACAGTTCCACTGGCGGAAATGAAGGATTGTGCACAGCTCCAGCTGATCGGCGGCTGTCACTTCCTGGATTACTGATCTCAGCTCGGCTTTCCTTTTTTCCCCTGCTGCTGCTGCGTCTGCGCTCCTTGCTTTTTTCCTCTTTCCTCCTTCCTGGTCTCTGACGAGCTTCCCTCTCTCCTGCCCGGCTCCCCTCCAGCCTGACGCGGCCACCTCCCACCTGAGGTGCAAGCAGAAAGCGTGGGTGGAAGCGGTGGTGGCAGCATTTATGCTTCTGGCATCACCCGTTCACCTAGCTACCCAGCCTGAGATGGGGGGCGGCGGTGACCCAGGAAGGAGAGCGTGGGAAACACAAAGCAAATTGTGAGTGACACTGGTAAGGTTGCAAGTCGAGGACTTAACAGTTCACTTGAACGATGATGATGGAATGGAAACTGCAGTTTAATGTTTCCAAATGTAAAATAATGCACTTGGGGAAAAGGAATCCTCAATCTGAGCATTGCATTGGCAGTTCTGTGTTAGCACAAACTTCAGAAGAAAAGGATTTAGAGGTAGTGATTTCTGACAGTCTCAAAATGGGTGAACAGTGCAGTCAGGCGGTAGGGAAAGTAAGTAGGATGCTTGGCTGCATAGCTAGAGGTATGACAAGCAGGAAGAGGGAGATTGTGATCTCGCTATATAGAACACTGGTGAGACCACATTTGGAATACTGTGTTCAGTTCTGGAGATCTCACCTACAAAAAGATATTGACAAAATTGAACGGGTCCAAAGATGGGCTACAAGAATGGTGGAAGGTCTTAAGCATAAAACGTATCAGGAAAGACTTCATGAACTCAATCTGTATAGTCTGGAGGACAGAAGGAAAAGGGGGGACATGAAACATTTAAATATGTTAAAGGGTTAAATAAGGTTCAGGAGGGAAGTGTTTTTAATAGGAAAGTGAACACAAGAACAAGGGGACACAATCTGAAGTTAGTTGGGGGAAAGATCAAAAGCAACATGAGAAAATATTATTTTACTGAAACAGTAGTAGATCCTTGGAACAAACTTCCAGCAGACGTGGTAGATAAATCCACAGTAACTGAATTTAAACATGCCTGGGATAAACATATATCCATCCTAAGATAAAATACAGAAAATAGTATAAGGGCAGACTCGATGGACTATGAGGTCTTTTTCTGCCATCAGACTTCTATGTTTTTATGTTTCTATGTTTCTATGTTTCTATGTTTCTATGTTTCTATGTTTCTATGTTTCTATGTTTCTATGTTTCTATGTTTCTATGTTTCTATGTTTCTATGTTTCTATGTTTCTATGTTTCTATGTTTCTATGTTTCTATGTTTCTATGTTTCTATGTTTCTATGTTTCTATGTTTCTATGTTTCTATGTTTCTATGTTTCTATGTTTCTATGTTTCTATGTTTCTATGTTTCTATGTTTCTATGTTTCTATGTTTCTATGTTTCTATGATAGTTGAAGCCACTCCCACCTGATCACAAATGTGGCAAGCCACTCCTACTCAGTCATATGACCATTAAGCCACACCCACAAAATAAGCCACACTCACAGTGTGTCAGTAAAAATTTTGGCTGCCCATTACTGGATTGAGAGAAGATTTTGTTATAAGAGTTCCCCTTCTGAGTATTCTGTCACTCTTTAAAAAAAAAAATAGATTTGCATCCATGGTGGGTTGCTACTGGTTTGGACCACTTCGCACGAACCTTGCTTGCCTTGCCCCTGAACCGGTTCCCCAATCACTGCTGCTTGAAAATGGCTGGCCATTAACCTTCTGTGCAGGCGCAGATTGCTCCTACCACTGCTACTGGTGCGCTGTGCACACAGATTTGGGTGCGTACACATATGTACCAGTGTGATTTTGCTTCTGTGCATGTACAGGAAGCAAAATCTTTTGAGGAAATGTGTGGGCGCATGCGAGAGAGATTTTTTTTGCTTCTGTGCATGACTGGCTTAAAGGTGGCCCACTTGATGTCATTCACGTCAAGGGTTTGCGTTAGGGTGCCTGGCCTCTCTTTGCCTCAAAGAGATACAATTTCCCTCTCTATTTACTATTACTGAACATCCAAAATATATAGTATTATTTAGTTATACAGTATATATACATATGCCATATGTGTACATACATGTTACACACAGGCACACAAAAATATAGATTATCTACTATATAAACTATGTGTGTATGCAAACACACACACAACTCTTCTAAAATTATACACATTCAACCTAATTTACTGCAATAGGAAAAACATACCCAGACCAGTGTTCCCTCTAATTTTTTGGGGGGGTGGGCGGAAAAGTATAGTGTCTGAGCGGCAGTCCCTTTGGGACTGGGCGGCACAGAAATAAATAAATAAATAAATAAATAAATAAATAAATAAATAAATAAATAAATAAATAAATAAATAAATAAATAAATAAATAAATAAATAAATAAATAAATAAATAAATAAATAAATAAATAAATAAATAAATAAATAAATAAATAAACAAACAAACAAACAAACAAACAAACAAACAAACAAACAACCCTGTTTTGCCTTAGAGAATTTCAAAATAAAATACTGTACTGTGTGTCTGTAACAGTGAGCTCATAATAGGGCAACTCTATCAATATCAAAATGCCACTTAAATAGTTGAGCTAGTTTCAAACTAGATTTTGATTTTCTTTCTCTCTTCCTTACTCCCATTCTTTTTCTTTCTCTTTTCCTTCCTCTCTTTTTTCTATCTGTTTCTCTCTCTTCCTCTCTCTCTCCTTCCCTCTCACTGTTTCCCTCTCGGCTTCTGGGCAGGTTTGGAAAACTCTGAGTTGATGATGATTTTTAAGTGAGCGATTGCTCACTGCTCGGCTTAGAGGGAACTATGACCCAGACCCCAGAAGGGAAAAGAAAGAAAGAAATTCAATTTTTTTCTACCGGTTCTGCATACCTGACCACACCTGTAGGAGTGCCCCCAACAATCTGGGTCCTCATTTTACCCGCTTCGGAAGGATGGAAGGCTGAGTCAACCTCAGATTTGAACTGCTGAACTACAGCTAGTGGTTAGCTGAAGTAGCCTGCAGTGCTGCACTCTAACCATTGCGCCATCCCGCCTCCAAACTTGAACTGCATCTCCTGCAAAATCAGTCGAGGAATTTTAGCATCCCTAGGAGAGAAAAAATAAAAATAGAACGAGCAGCCTTTCTCCCTTCCTGACTCAGAGACCAACAGCTCCCTTCCGAAAATGCCCAAACTCATAAGAAAAAAAATGTTTCCCTATTTAACTGGAATGGGGCATCCAGTGTTCAGCCTGACACGAGGATGTAAATCCCGTCTCCTCTTCCTCACTCTGACTTGGTTTGCCTTCCAGATCACATGGATCCTCTAGAGGGGAAACCAAGTCCGAGGACATTCTCAATGGAAGGATTGGAAACCAAGTGGAAGGACATTCTCAATTGCAGGGCATCTCCAAGCTTGGCAACTTTAAGACTTGTGGACTTCAACTCCTAGAGTTCTCAGAGAACCCCTGAGTTAAAGAACTCCGACTGGTGGGATCCAGGAAGAGACCTTTCCTGCCACAGGTGCCATCCTGTGGAATATGACCTCTCCATGTTCCTAAGAGGTCAGTAAGGGGCGTACATACGTGCACCAGTGTGCCTTTCGTCCGCTGTCCAATTGTCTCTCCTTTATCTCATATATCTTTTCTTCCTTTCATATATCTTCTCCTCTATTTTTATATCTTTTCTTCTATACTTTTCTTTATATTTATTACTACATGTCTATTCTCTTCAATATCTATTGTGTATTGGACAAATAAATAAATAAAATAAAATAAATCAATAATATTCTCCCACCCAGTATCGGATTCTTACCCGATACGGGCAACACTGCGTACCGGCAGCGAAAATGAGGTTGTGTGCGCAGAATTGTGTCCCTGGCGTGCGCGTGTGTCTGAACAAGATTTTGCTTCTGTGCATGCAAGGAAAATCATGTGAAGGAACGCACATGGATGTGTGATTTTGGCAGTTTTTTGCTTCCGCGCATGCATGGAAGCAAAAAAAATTGCCAAAATCTCATGCGCACGCATGTCCCCTTCACAAGATTTTTCTTTCTGCACATGCACAGAAGCAAAATCTCGCTCACATGTGCACACATGCATGCCGGGGATGCGAAGTTGCACATGCAGCCCACCGATAGCGGTGACAGCAGCAACCCCTGCCTGCTGTCATTCTATGGAATTGATTGATTGATTGATTGATTGATTGATTGATTGATTGATTGATGGGTGGGTGGGTGGATGGATAGATGGATGGATGGATTGGATTGGATTGGATTGGATTGATTGATTTGTATGCCGCCCTTCTCCTTAGACTCAGGGCGGCTTATAACATGTTAGCAATAGCACTTTTTAACACAGCCAGACTATTGCCCCCACAATCCAGGTCCTTATTTTAACCACCTCGGAAGGATGGAAGGCTGAGTCAACCTTGAGCCGGTGATGAGATTTGAACCGCTGACCTGCAGATCTACAGTCAGCTTTAGTGTACTGCACTCTACCCACTGCGCCACCTCTCGGAATGTTCTCCCCGCCCCAGAGGTGAGGCAGCCTCCCATTCTCCCAGCCGGGCTGAGCTGCTGGGGGTTCACAGGGGTTTGGGAGAACTTCTCGCTAAGATTCTGTGCAGTTTGGAGAACTGCAAATCCCACTCCTGGCTGGCCCCGCCCACCCCTCCCCTCCCAAGAGTCCCCACACGGCTTATTTTGGATCCAGGTAAGAGCTGGATGTGTGTGGAGGCATGGGGAGGGTGAAAAACGGGCCTACCGGAAGTTCAGGAAGTCTGGAAGTGGGACCGTTTCTGGCCTCCAGAGGGCCTGTGGAGCCTCAAGAGGCCATTTTTCCCCTCCCGGAAGCTCAAGGAAAGCCTCCGGAGCCCGGGAAGGGCAAAAACACCATGGTGCAGGAAGCCAACGAGGCCATGCCCAACAGGTGGAGGTTGATACTCCTGATGCTACAAGTGCGACACGCACGCAGTTCCTTGTCTCCGGCATGGGGAGGCATGCGCACAAGATATTTCAGCAATGCGCAGAAGCAACAAATTGCCAAAATCTCATGCGCATGTATGTCCCCTCATGAGGTTTTGCTTTCTGCGCAAACACAAGGCCAAAGTCTCGCTTGGACGTCTGCGCGAGCATGCCGGAGACACGGAACTGCGCACGCAGCTCAATTTTCGCTACTGGTGCTATGGAGTCAACTGTACCAATAGAAACCAGCTACTGATGACCCCCATGGCCATGCCCACCAAGCAACTAGGTAGAGAGACCCTTGCTAAAAAAATTTCAAGCCCACCCTGGATCCCAGCCTTCTGGAAGGGAGTCAAAACATGGTTCTTTGGCCTCGCATAAAGAACCCAGAGGATGCCGACGACTATTTCAGCTTCAACAACAACAACAAAAGAGCACACAACAGATTCAAGCTCAAGATTAACTGCTCCAAACTTGACTGTAAAAAATACGACTTTAGTAATAGAGTTGTTGAAGCGTGGAAATCATTACCGGACTCCGTAGTATCATCCTCTAGATAGATAGATAGATAGATAGATAGATAGATAGATAGATAGATAGATAGATAGATAGATGATAAAATAAATAGCACAGCCATGGGACTGGTTAGCCCCTTGAAAGCCTTCCCTCCGCCCTCCAATTCATTTTTAACAAGTGTCTTTAATCAACCTCACCTTTTAATTTTTTTAAAAAAAATTTACTTTTATATACTGCTTTTCAAATTTTAATATTTTATGGTACCCTGTCTGGAGTCCCTGCAGAAGGGAGATGGGCAGTTCCGAATAAATTCAAGGGATAAATTCTCCAGCTGAAACTCCCAATGATACTGAGTTTGCTGCTCCTGTTGGCTCAGGACCTTGGCAAGAGTGGCAGCCATGGGCTCTCCTTCTCTGCACTTCAGTTTGCCAGCCTTGCCATATGCCAGAGGCCCTGAAAAGTCAAGACCATTTATTTATTTTTAATTATTTATTTTGTCATACAAATACAGCGATACCTTGTCTTACCAACTTAATTGGTTCCGGGACAAGGTTCTTAAGGTGAAAAGTTTGTAAGACGAAACAATGTTTCCCATAGGAATCAGTGGAAAAGGGATTAATGCGTGCAAGCCCAAAATTCACCCCTTTTGCCAGGCGAAGTTCCCGTTTTTGCACTGCTGGGATTCCCCTGAGGCTCCCCTCCATGGGAAACCCCACCTCCGGACTTCTGTGTTTTTGCGATGCTGCAGGAGAATCCCAGTAGGGGAATTCCAGCATCGCAAAAATGAGCACTTCGCTGGCAACGGAAGTCCGGAGGTGGGGTTTCCCAGCGAAGGGAGCACCAGTGAAATCGTAGCATCACAAACACACTGAAGTCCTCGAAACCCCACCTCTGGACCTCTGTGTTTTTGTGATGCTGCGATTTCACTGAGGCTCCTCTCGCTGGGAAACCCCACCTCCGGATGTCCGTTGCCAGTGAAGTGCCCGTTTTTACACTGCTGGGATTTCCCTGCTGGGATTCCCCTGCAGCATCACAAAAACACGGAAGTCCGGAGGTGGGGTTTCCCATGGAGGGGAGCCTCAGGGGAATACCAGCAGTACAAAAATGGGTGCTTCGCTGGCAACGGAAGTCCGGAGGCAGGGCATCCCAGCAGCGGCAGTGGGTTTGTAAGGTGAAAATAGTTTGTAAGAAGAGGCAAAAAAATCTTAAACCCCAAGTTTGTATCTCGAAAAGTTTGTATGATGAGACGTTTGTAAGACGAGGTATCACTGTATAGTATACATAATATAAGTATAAAGTAGAGATAGAAAAGATTTAAAAAGATATTAGGACAGTAACGGTAGGCACGAAGGTGCACTTACGCACGCCCCTTACAGACCTCTTAGAAAAGGGGAGAGGTCTATGGTAGATAATGTAAGGTTGAAGATTTTGGGGTTGGGGGAAGAAACAACAGAGACCGGTAGTGAATTCCATGGCGTTGACCCCTCTCTTGCTGAAATTGTATTTTCTGCAGTCTAGTTTGGAGCAATTTAGAAACATAGAAACATAGAAGACTGACGGCAGAAAAAGACCTCATGGTCCATCTAGTCTGCCCTTATACTATTTCCTGTATTTTATCTTAGGATGGATATATGTTTATCCCAGGCATGTTTCAGTTCAGTTACTGTGGATTTACTGTGGATGTGTGACTTTGGACCAATCAGTTACTCTCAACACAATACATGTCATAATATCGTGGAGAAAAAAGGAGGAGGAAGGAGCATTAGGTATGTTCATTGCCTTGCATTATTTATAAAGTAATAAAGGTGAGATAAACATCTAATAAATGGTCATATTAGCTCTCGGTACCCATTTGCTGACCATAAAGGCATTCCCAACCATCCTATTGTTTCCAGAATCTGGATAGCAAGAAGCAGATGTGCAAATTCTGTAGCACATTTTAGGGATGTTCCAAATGTAACCAATGAAGAAAGTGGGACAATCCCTGCCCTCTGGGTCAAGACTGATGGGCAGGAAGGTTAGAAACATAGAAGACTGATGGCAGAAAAAGACCTCATGGTCCATCTAGTCTGCCCGTATACTATTTTCTGTATTTTATCTTAGGATGGATCTATATTTATCCCAGGCATGTTTAAATTCAGTTACTGTGGATTTACCAACCACGTCTGCTGGAAATTTGTTCCAAGGATCTACTACTCTTCCAATGAAATAATATTTTCTCACGTTGCTTTTGATCTTTCCCCCAACTAACTTCAGATTGTGTCCCCTTGTTCTTGTGTTCACTTTCCTATTAAAAACACTTCCCTCCTGGACCTTATTTAGAAGTCTGACGGCAGAAAAAGACCCCATGGTCCATCTAGTCTGCCCTTATACTATTTTCTGTATTTTATCTTAGGATGGATATATGTTTATCCCAGGCATGTTTAAATTCAGTTACTGTGGATTTATCTACCACGTCTGCTGGAAATTTGTTCCAAGGATCTACTACTCTTTCAGTAAAATAATATTTTCTCATGTTGCTCTTGATCTTTCCCCCAACTAACTTCAGATTGTGTCCCCTTGTTCTTGTGTATACTTTCCTATTAAAAACACTTCCCTCCTGGACCTTATTTAACCCTTTAATATATTTAAATGTTTCGATCTTGTCCCCCCTTTTCCTTCTGTCCTCCAGACTATACAGATTGAGTTCATGAAGTCTTTCCTGATACGTTTTATGCTTAAGACCTTCCACCATTCTTGGAGCCCGTCTTTGGACCCATTCAGTTTTGTCAATATCTTTTTGTAGGTGAGGTCTCCAGAACTGAACACAGTATTCCAAATGTGGTCTCACCAGCATTCTATATAGTGGGATCATAATCTCCCTCTTCCTGCTTGTTATACCTCTAGCTATGCAGCCAAGCATCCTACTTGCTTTCCCTACCGCCTGACTGCACTGTTCACCCATTTTGAGACTGTCAGAAATCACTACCCCTAAATCCTTTTCTTCTGAAGTATTTGCTAACACAGAACTGCCAATACAAATACATCAAATTGAGGATTCCTTTTCCCCAATCATGTCCCCCCTTTACATTCTGTCCTCCAGACTATACAGATTACATTTAGTTTGTCAATATTTTTAAAAATAAACATATTTTTAAAAAAAGAAAAAAAAAGTGGGACTTTTTTTACACCAGAAGTTAAGGAAAATAGCCAGAATTTCCTACCTCGTCCTCGCTTACCCAGGAGCGCTGAAATTGACAAGGCTGGGGACATACCTTTCTTCCTGCGGACTGTTCCCTCCCTTCACCTCCTCTCCCACCGCCAGCAATGTTTGCTTGCTATTTTTGGCAGGATCCTCCAAACTGCGCTCCGCCTGTTAATAAGGGGAGTGAGAAATCTGTTTTGCCTCGGCTATATAAGGAAAGGTAGAGGGATCGACACAGCTAACTCAACTCCCAGCCAGAGAGAGGGTGCACGCAAAAGCAAGGGGAGAGTTTGTGTGTGTGTGTGTGTTGGAGGGGGAGAGAGAATCACGCTTTTGGCACAAGGAATGGAAAAGAGATTGTGTCAGGACAATGCAGGGCCAGACGCCTTGCGCACGTAGAGGGGGATCATAAGATACAACACTGGTGAGTGTTGAATGCTGGTGAGACCACATTTGGAATACTGTGTCCAGTTCTGGAGACCTCACCTACAAAAAGATATTGACAAAATTGAACGGGTCCAAAGACGGGCTACAAGAATGGTGGAAGGTCTTAAGCATGAAACTGATCAGGAAAGACTTCATGAACTCAATCTGTATAGTCTGGAGGACAGAAGGAAAAGGGGGGACATGATTGAAACATTTAAATATGTTAAAGGGTTAAATAAGGTCCAGGAGGAAAGTGTTTTTAATAGGAAAGTATACACAAGAACAAGGGGACACAATCTGAAGTTAGTTGGGGGAAAGATCAAGAGCAACATGAGAAAATATTATTTTACTGAAAGAGTAGTAGATCCTTGGAACAAACTTCCAGCAGACGTGGTAGATAAATCCACAGTAACTGAATTTAAACATGCCTGGGATAAACATATATCCATCCTAAGATAAAATACAGAAAATAGTATAAGGGCAGACTCGATGGGCCATGAGGTCTTTTTCTGCCGTCAGACTTCTATGTTTCTATGTTTCTACACTTAGCGATTGTCGTAGGTTACTAATAAGCAATCAAATCGTAGCAGGAAACAAAAAATAAATAAAAAATAAACCCAATATGAATTGTAAAGTTCATTTATTCATTTTATTTATTTATTAGATTTGTATGCCACCCCTTTCCGTAGACTAGGGGCGGCTAACAACAATAATAAAAACAGCATATAACAAATCTAATATTACATTGGGGTTTTTAAATTAACTTAAATATTAGATTTCTTTATATTGTCTTATTATTGTTGTTAGCTGCCCTGAGTCTATGGAGAGGGGCGGTATACAAATCTGATAAATATAAATAAAAAATAAATAAATAAATATTTAAAATAACTAAAAACCCCTATTAAAAACCAAACATACACACAAACATACCATGCATAAATTGTATAGGCCTGGGGGGAAAGGAATAGTTCAATTCCCCCATGCCTGACGACAGAGGTGGGTTTTAAGGAGCTTACGAAAGGCGAGGAGCGTGGGGGCAATTCTGATCTCTGGGGGGAGCTGGTTCCAGAGGGCCGGGGGCCGCCACAGAGAAGGCTCTTCCCCTGGGTCCCGCCAAACGACATTGTTACAACCCAAAGTTGCATGCAACATATTTATAGTCCTTAAGTGGGAAGAGATAGGGACTAGGAAGGATGGGAAGAATAGCAATGCAGTCTTAGTAAATCATTTGACAGTCTTGCGGGATACTTTACGAGCAGAGTCCTCCACTCCTCTACTCACAACAGAATACCTTACGCAACCGGACTTGAAATCCTGGGCTTAGAAAGCTTAGTACTACGTCGCCTTTGGCGCGACCTAAACGTAGCTCATCAAATCATCTGCCACAACGTCCTTCTTGTCAATGACTATGTCAGCTTCAACCATAACAATACACGAGCACACAACAGATGCAAACCCAAAGTGAACTGCCTGTAGAAAATATGATTTTAGCAACTGAGTGGTTAATGCCTGGAACTCACTACCAGACTCTGTGGTTTTGTCACCAAAGCCCCAAAACTTTACCCTTAGACTGTCCACTGTTGACTTCACCCGATTCCTAAGAGGTCAGTAAGGGCCATCCCTGTCCTAATGTTCCCTCTTATCAGTACCCATCTTATGTATATAAACAATGTCATATATATATATATATGTATCACATGTTTTTGCTGAGACTAGGATAGTGCTATTTTGGCCTTGTTCTGGCCTCATCAGCTAGCCATACCCTTACTGGGATTTGATCCTGGGGCTTCTGCCTTGTAAGGCAGAGAATTAACCTCTAGGCCACAGGATCTGATCCCTTCAGCTTTGTACCAAGGAGGGGCTGTATGTTTTTTCTGTCGGATCACCCTGGTATATCGAAGGAGCGTCACAGCTTCCTTTTTGCCTCTCGGCCCAATATAATATATATATTATATTACAAATACAAACTTGACTAAATAAACAAGCAAGCAAGCAAGCAAGCAAGCAAGCAAGCAAGCAAGCAAGCAAGCAAGCAAGCAAGCAAGCAAGCAAGCAAGCAAGCAAGCAAGCAAGCAAGCAAGCAAGCAAACAAATATCAGCAGTGCTGTAAATGAGGTGTCAGCCTTCTTAAGTACTCCAGGCAGGGGAGGCAACTTGATGAGCTAATTGTACTTTAAAGTAAGGGTAGGGGAACAGAATCTTGCAAGGGTCACTTTTGCCACTTGAGAAGTTAGGGAGATTCCTTTCTGAGTTTCTTTCCCTGCCTGTTATACAGCTGCAGGCTACAGCCCCTCTTATCTCCTTGTTCCCTAGGCAGCATCTCCTCCCCATATCCCAAGGTCATTCCCACCTACCACTACATGAGGCTAAGTTACTAGCATTTGCCTTAAACATTTCTTTTTTTAAAAAAAGCATGAGTGAGAAAATAGAATCAGCAGATAAAACAAATGCAGCAAGAAATTGGATGCCTGTCAGGCGCAAATAACCAGGAGCAGTCAGCGAGTCTGAAACACTGGATTATTGCTACCTGCACATCAGAATCTCGTCAAATAATGGTCAAAGCTAAATTGGTGCTAGATTAGGGTCAATAGAATTCAAGGGTGGGGGCCGGACTTTATTTTATTTATTTATTTTATTTTATTGGATTTATAAGCCTCCCAACTCCAGATGGACTCTGGGTGGCGTACATAAATAAAACCATATTATTATTATTATTATTATTATTATTATTATTATTTATTAGATTTGTATGCCGCCCCTCTCCGAAGACTCGGGGTGGCTCACAACAGCAATAAAAAACAGTATAACAATGGGACAAATCTAATAATAAAATATATAAAAATCCCAACAATTAAAAATCATACAGCACATAGACACCAAACGTGAAATATAATAAGCCTGGGGGAGATGTCTCAGTTCCCCCATGCCTTGCGATATAGGTGGGTCTTAAGTAACGTGCGAAAGGCAAGGAGGGCGGGGGACATTTTAAACTCCGGTGGGAGTTGATTCCAGAGGGCCGGGGCCGCCACAGAGAAGGCTCTTCCCCTGGGGCCCGCCAAACGACATTGTTTGGTCGACGGGACCCGGAGAAGGCCAACTCTGTGGGACCTTATCGGCCGCTGGGATTTGTGCGGTAGAAGGCGGTTCCGGAGGTATATATACAATATATACAACAATAAAACAATTAAAACCCCAGTATCAAATATTCATCCCTACTAGGCCAGAGTAAGGTGCTACAGCTCAACGGCTCCAGGCCTGCCGATAAAGCCAAGTTTGTAGGGCCTTCCGGAAAGTCAGGAGGGTAGGGATGGTGCGGATCTCCGGAAATAGTTGGTTCCAGAAAGCTGGCACCACCACAAAGAAGGCCTTCTCCCGCAGCCCCATCAATTAACACTGTCTGGTCAATGGGACCCAAAGAAGGCAAACTCTGTGGGCTCTAATATAAGTTGACCAGACGTCCCACTTTTGGCAAGACAGTCCCGATTTTTAGCAATTTGTCCCACATCCCGCAGCATTTGAAAAAAGTCCTGCCACTTCCACACTCGAGTATAACACCACTTCATTTTGACAGTGCAAACGCTAAAGGCGATTTTTCCTATCTTTAAAAAATATATATTTCAGGATTTGTTCCCAGTTTCCACCTCCCATTCTCTGCAAAGCATAGCTCTTTAAGTTTATTGGATTTATATGGTGTCAGATCTTCCCCCTCCTACAAGCGCGTGGGAAAGAAAGACGGACAAGACAATGAGAAGGCTCTCATGTTGAGCAGAAAGCTTTGGAGTCATCCGGGCAGATTCTGACTCTAGAGCCACCCAAAAAGCCAGGAAGCTGTTTGTGTGCCTGAGATAAGGTACCTTATTATTACCTTATTTTCCCAACTCTCCCCAGTGCTGCTTAAAGGGCCTCCCCAAAATTCAGGAATGCGGCGGAGTTCCCGGGAACTTTTTGCAGGGCTCGAGTCTCAGCAGCTTTGTCTCTTCCCAGCCGAGAGTCCTTCCAAGGGGAACCCGGCGTTTCCTGGTCAGTGTGGCAGCGAGAAAGGTGGCGAAACTTCGCTTGACCACATACAACCCAGACCGGCATGGCTGCCCTGCCCCGCCGACCTTTGGATGTTGGAGAGGGTTACGTTTCAGTCGGCAATGCCAGCAGTTTTGGAGATGCTCAAAAAAGCAAATGGGAGCGAGCGACCTGCCCCAAACCTGAAGAGGTGGAATGCTCTGCCCAAAGGTGGCTGCTTCTTCAGGATGCTGAAGCAAAAAGAGCGCCTGCAGAAGAGAGCGTAAGACACCCCCCACATGTCCCGCTTTACCAATGTTAAAATCTGGTCACCTTACTCTATTAGGCCGCTGGAAAGTGTGAGGCAAAAGACAGGCCACTAAGTAATCTGTTCTTAACCCACGTAGGGCTTTATAGGTGATAACCAACACCTTAAATTAATGAGACTTGGGTCTCTGATGGCAATGCAACAACTCCAAACTGATAACATGTTTAACTCCGCCTTCCAGGTCATCACCCTTCATCACCTTCTTGCTCTTCTCCTTCATCACCCTTAGCATCGGCCTTATTTCAGCTCCCGGAAGGATTTTGTAGAAGCAAAATGACCACAGAGGCACATAGAAACCAGTGTTTTTCAAACTTGACAACTTTTAAGATGTATGGGACTTCAGCTCACAGAATTTATGTTGGCTAAGGATTTCTGGGAATTGAACGCCACTCATCTTAAAGATGTTGACGTTTGAAAAACACTGAACCAAGCTTGAAATGGTTCCTTTTTTAATGTCACAGTATCAAGAACAGCGGTCCCCAAACTGCGGCCCGGGGGCCACATGCAGCCCGCTGAGGCCATTTATCCAGCCCGTGGGTGATGACAAAAGCACAGGATGCGTCCATATCCTGTGCTCCTGGCCACTGTTCCCTCTAGCCTGTATGAATAAAATGCGGTATTAGTAATTAATATCAATCATCAAAAAAGGTTTTTTTCTAATTTTGTCATCCAGTTACATTCATTTTCTCTTAATTAGATTCCCTCCTTAATGTTCCTTCAAAAAGTACGCCACCAATTATATTTCTAACTTATTACCCATTATGCCAAAGTGCTTCCTTTCTTTATACATTTTTCTATAAGCCAAGAAAACCTTTTATAGCCAATCAGATGTTAACAAAAGAAAATTAAAACATAAACATATATGAATTTCAGACTTCTTCCCCCCCTCTGAATAGTATGTTCCCATTTTCTTTTTACTTTAAAATAAGGTATGTGCAGTGTGCATAGGGAATTGTTCATAGTTTTTTTTTATATAGTCCGGCCCTCCAACAGTCCGAGGGACAGTGAACTGGCCCCTTGTGTAAAAAGTTTGGGGACCCCTGATCAAGAATATCAGGGTTTTTTTAAAAAAAAATGCATGTGAAAAAATAAATGAAGCTTTGCTCATTTTTGCTCAGTCTTAGCTTCAAGAAGGGACCTCCTAAAACATTTGTTTCCTAAATGATATAGATGACTGGAAAGGCCCTGATTTTCTAAAACAAAAACAAAAAAACTACAACTATTTGTATTCTGTTCTTCATCTACTGAGTTTGTGTAAAGAAGTCCAAGAAGCAAAGCTAATTGTGCTCTGGTATGCAATACTGTACAGTGATCCCCCGGTTATTGCGTCCCCGACCATTGCGAACAGGGTAATTCGCGATTTTTCAACCCGGAAGTCAAAACACCATCTGCGCATGCGTGCCCTTTTTTCTATGGGCACGCATGCGTAGATGGTGCCCGGCAGATCAGCTGCTGGGCGGCATCCCTGGGTCTTCCCCCTCTTGCTGGCGGGAGGGCGAGCAGCGGGCATCAGCAAGGAGTTTCCCCACCGCCCACGCAAACTCCTCGCTGCCGCCCGCCCTTCGCCCGCCCACACCGTTCATTCTCGCCGCTTTGGAGCTGAGTCCTGAAGCGAATTCGCTTCAGGACTCAGCTCGAAAGCGGCCAGAGCGAGGACGTTTTAAAACACCGGCGCGACTTTCCAATGAGTCCCGAAGACAACGCGTTTGTCTTCGGGACTCATTGGAAAGTCGCGCGGGTGTTTTAAAACGTCCCCGCCGACATGGGGGGCTCGCTAGCACCCCCCCGAACCCCCAACCCGGGTTAGGGGGGTGCTAGCGAGCCCCCCATGTCGGCGGGGACGTTTTAAAACACCCGCGCCGCCCCCAATCTTCGGCTCCTCGCTAGCGCTGCGGAAGTAAAAACACCATCTGCACATGCGCAGATGGTGTTTTTACTTCCGCAGCGCTACTTCGCGAAAACCCGCTCGTTGCGGGGGGTCCTGGAACGGAACCCTCGCAACGAGCGGGGGATCACTGTATTTATTCCTGCCCAAGAAGCAAAGGTGGGTTTCAGCAGGTTCTGACCAGTTCTGGAGATCAACTAATGGGAATTTTGAGTAGGTCGGAAAACCGGTAGCAGAAATTTTGAGTAGTTCGGAGAACCGGTAAATACCACTTCTGGTTGGCCACATCCCCATCTATTTTCTGCCTCCTGAGTCCTAACTGATCGGGAGGGAATTGGGATTTTGCAGTATCTTTCTTCCTGGAGTAGGGTGAGAATGAAGATTTTGCAGTATCCTTCCCCTGCAACAGCCACCATGTCATGCCCACAGAATTGGAAATTTCTCGGCTGTGGCGAGGAGGGCGTTGGCCCAGGTTCGCCTGATGCACCAGTTGCGGTCCTATTTGTACAGGGAGTCATTGCTCACAGTCACTCATGCCCTCATCACCTCGAGGTTCGATTACTGCAATGCTCTCTACGTGGGGCTACCTTTGAAAAGTGTTCGGAAACTTCAGATCGTGCAGAATGCGGCCGCAAGAGCTATTGTGGGGCTTCCCAGATTCACGTTTCTACAACACTCAGTGGCCTGCACTGGCTGCCGATCAGTTTCCGGTCACAATTCAAAGTGTTGGTTATGACCTTTAAAGCCCTACATGGCATTGGACCAAAATACCTCCGAAACCGCCTTCTACTGCACGAATCCCAGCTGCCAATAAGGTCCCACAGAGTTGGCCTTCTCCGGGTCCCGTCGACCAAACAATGTCGTTTGGCGGGCCCCAGGGGAAGAGTGTGGTGGCCCCGGCCCTCTGGAATCAACTCCCCCCGGAGATTAGAATGGCCCCCACCCTCCTTGTCTTTTGCAAGTTACTTAAGACCCACCTATATTGCAAGGCATGGGGGAACTAAGACATCTCCCCCAGGCTTTTTATATTTCATGTTTGGTGTGTATGTGCTGTATGGTTTTTAATTATTGGGGTTTTTATATATTTTTATTATTAGATTAGTTCCATTGTTATACTGTTTTTATTACTGTTGTGAGCCGCCCCGAGTCTTCGGAGAGGGGTGGCATACAAATCTAATTAATAATAATAATAATAATAATAATAATAATAATAATAATAATAATAAAAATTTTAAAAAAATTGAATCCCACCACTGTTGAGATGCCCACTGTGGCCCCATGTTTGGCCAACGTTCTAAAATGTGTTCATTCAACCAGCAGACTTGATTCAGTTCCTTCACTCCAAGGGTCCATCCCCAATCTTTGGCTTCATTTATAGATAGTGCCACCCTCTTGTTGAAAAGGGATGCTTGAGGCTTCAGGTTTTTCTTTCTTTCTTTCTTTCTTTCTTTCTTTCTTTCTTTCCTTCCTTCCTTCCTTCTTCCTTCCTTTCTTCCTTTCTTTCTTTCTTGGCTTTCTCACACTAAAATTTGCAACCATCTCTTTCCTCATAGTTTCAGAATTCAGAAAAACAGAGTTGGAAGGGACCTCGGAGGTCTTCTAGTCCAACCCCCTGCTTAAGCAGGAAATCCTACACCACTTCAGACAAATGGTTATCCAAAATCTTCTTTAAAACTTTCCAGTGTTGGAGTATTCACAACTTCTGGAGGCAAGCTGTTCCACTGATTAATTGTTCTAACTGTCAGGAATTTTCTTCTTAGTTCTAAGTCGCTTCTCTCCTTGATTAGTCTCCATCCATTGCTTCTTGTCCTACCCTCAGGTGGTTTGGAGAATAGCTTGGCTCCATCTTCTTTATGGCAACCCCTGAGATACTGGACCACTGCTATCATATCTCCCCTGGTCCTTCTATTCATTAAATTAGATATACCCAATTACAGCAATCATTTTTCATATGTTTTAGCCTCCAGTCCCTTAATAATCTTTGTTGTTCTTCTCTGCACTCTTTCTAGAGTCTCAACATCTGTGAGTGCTCCTTGTCCACCTTTAGTAATGTCAGATTCTGAGGAGACCTGGCTCATCCTCCTCAGGGTATCCTGGATACCCTGAGCCAGTGGGGTTGCCAGGGGAGTGGTCCCAGTCAGAGGATGAAGAAGACACTAGAATGGATGAGCCACTTTTAGATACTAGATACAGGAGGTTACTGAGAAGACAACAGAACTTGTATGGTAAAAGGAAACAAGCTTGCAGCTTTACCTCTTGGAGTTTTGGTGCTTGAAAATGCTCCCCCGAAACATGATTTTTGCCTTGGTAAAAAACCTCTTTGTCAGACAATGCAGGACTGTTAGAAAATTGGTGAGATGAGTTTTCTCTTCTGCTGCATTCCCTTTCTTATCTCGGTGACATGCCATTAGGCCGAAGTTTGGAATCTTTCCCGGAATCTAATCTGATCATTTCGCAGCAGAGAAAAAATACTCCCTGAACATTTTAACAAATTACATTCTGCTTAATGCTGTGTTTCTCAATAAAGGGTGTTATTTAAAGCTGAAAATAGTGGGTGGTTTCGCTCCAAAAGCCCGGGAACAGAACAGTGACCAAAACTGAATGCAGTATTCAAAGTACGGCCTTACTAAGGCATTATAAAGTGGTATCAACACCTCACAGGATCTTGATTCTGTCCCTCTGTTAATGCAGCCTAGAACTGTGTTGCCCTCCTCCTCATCTTTCCTGGGTGGGGTCCAAGAAGAATTTCCTGCTGTTAGTCCTCAGTGTGATTCATGTATAGCGATCTTAATTCCTTTGGACACTCTTTCCCAGACCAGTGTCTTCCATGTAGGCTAGATTGTAACATGCTTAATGTCCATTCAGACTTACAACAGACCTGCCCAGGACTACTTACAACCTGGATTTTAGGTTCTGAATGGCAGGGACCTTTCCAGAGTCATGGAATCATATTTTGGGTGTTCCACAAGCAGCCTACATTTACAGTGATTTGCAGTGTTCTGTTGTCATGTAACCACAATCCGTGCTTCTTTATTTTTTTTGCCAGAAATTGACCTTTATTTCTGCTTTCTTGCAAAAAAAAGTCTATTGCAGACAATGGATTCTGTTAACAACCATGACATTCACTTAAGGACCAAACTGGTTCTGTGACACCATCGTGACATCACCAGCAGGTTGCTATCGATTCGGGTGAACCGATGCAAACCGGGAGACACCCACCTCTGATCTGTCACCTAAACAGCTAAAAAGAAAGAATCTTGTGTTCACAAAACAGTGTAACCGGCAAGTCAGTAAAATACCTACAGGTTGCACAGTACAAAAAGCCTGGATTAGTTTTAACCTTGATTAGTTTGGGAGTAGTTTACTGTGTTGTTCTGAGCCTAAGCTCATAAGCAACTAGGATGATAAGGGGACTGGAGACTAGCACATACGAACAACAGTTGCAGGAACTGAGCATAGCCAGTCTAGCGAAGAGAAGGACCAGGGGAGACATGATAACGATGCTCCAATACTTGAGGGGCTACCACAGAGAGGAGGGGGTCAGGCTGCTTTCCAAAGCACCAGAAAGCCAGACCAGGAAGAATGGATGGAAGCTGACCAAGGAGAGATTCAACCTGGAAATAAGGAGGAACTTTCTGACGGTGAGAGTGATCAACCAGTGGAACAGAAGTTGCCTGCGGAGGTTGTGAGAGCTCCAACACTGTTCTGTCGGGCTCTCTTGTAGACTCCTCCCAAAAATTCACAGGTACAAATTTCAGACACACCCACACGTTTGAAAATTCAAAACAATGTTCTTTATAATGAAAAGTCCCTTAAACTAAGCCCTCTTTTGGTATAGCAAAGAGCACTGATCTCCAAACAAACTGGTAATTTATACAACTCCTTTATCAGGTCTGTGATACTTAGCTTGCAGCTGTGCGGCAATTCACAGTCCTTCTTTCACAAAGTGAAACACACTTTGCTCTGGTTTAGTTTCAAAGCGGGGAAAAATCAGCACACAAAAGGTCCAAGTCAGTAAAGCAGTCACGAAACACAACGATCAGATAATCCACCACAATGGCCAAACCCACAGGCTGCTATTTATAGCAGCCTCACTAATTACCACAGCCCCACCCAACCACAGGTGGCCTCATTTTCTTTGATAATAATCTCTCAGTTGTTGTTGCCTATGCATCGCTCTCTGCATGCGTGGCTGTATCATTAACTCTTGTTCCGAATCCAAGGAGGAGAGAGATAATTGATCTCCTTCTGAGCTGTCTGCCACACTCTCCTCCTCCCTATCACTCAGGTCTTCTTGGTCAGAGGAGCCTTCATCAGCAGATTCCACCAGGGGCAAAACAGGCCTGCAGCATGTGGATGTCTCCCCCACATCCACAGTCCTTGGGGCAGGAGCTGGGCCAGAGCTAACCACAACACTTGAGACTTTCATAGGGAGATTGGACGGCCATTTGTCCAAAATGGTGTAGGGACCCTTGCTTGAGCAGGGGGTCGGACTAGATGACCTACAAGGTCCCATCCAACTCTAATAATCTAATATAATCCAAACTGTTTGGTTAATTCATGGATTATACCCCCCACTTGCACCCCAAACTAATTTGGGGAAAGGGTTGGGCATGGAATCTGTTGAAAGAATTTAATTTGACTCATATATTAATATATTTACCTCTTGTCTTTCTAAGTGAGTTGCTTTTAAACTTCATGAGTAAGTGTTCAGATAGTTAGTTTTTATTAAGTGTGGAACAGAAGAGGTGGAAACAATGAGTCATGTCCTTTCACATTGCTTGATTAAGACACAACTTTGTACAAAACTGTTTCTTGCTTTGTAAAGATTTTTCAGGCAGACAAATGAAAGCGATTTTTACCTTTTACTAGACCGAAAGCTGAGCGTTTGCATTTTTATAACAGTTTTACAATTCATACATACCCAGCTATCATGGCATTCCCTTCCAGACAAAGCCAAATTATGCAAAAGATAGAAAAGGAGTAAAGAAGGATTTAAAGCATGAGATAAAGGGGCGTACATAAGTGCACTGGTGTGCCTTTCGTCCCCTGTCCAATTGTCTTTCCTTTCTCTCACTTATCATATATATTTTCTTTCTTTCATATATCCTCTCCTCTAAGTTCGCTTTACCCTTATATATATTACTACATGTCTATTTTTCTTCCTATGTATTTGTGTATTGGACAAATGAATAAATAAAATAAATAAATAAATAAGAAAAGAAAACATAGCTAAAACTAACTTTCCCTATGCACATTAGACCTCTCCAAAGCTTTTAGTCCTAGGAGCTCAGAAAATTTGCAGATGACATCAAACTGGCAGGAATAGCCAACACTCCAGAAGACAGGCCCAAAACACAGAAAGATCTTGACAAATTTGAACAATGGGCACCGTCTAACAAAATGAAATTCAATGGTGAAAAAAGTAAGGTTTACATATAGGCAATAAAAACAAAATGAAAAGGTACGGTATATGTGGTACATTGCTCAACTGTAGCAACTGTGAGAGGGATCTTGGAGTCCTAGTGGACAACCATTTGAATATGAGCCAGCCCTGTGCAGCAGCTGCCAAAAAAGCCAACACAGTTCTAGGCTGCATTAACAGAGGGATAGAATCAAGATCACGTGATGTGTTAATACCACTTTATAAGGCCTTGGTAAGGCCACACTTGGAATACGGCATCCAGTCTTCATCGCCACGATGCAAAAAGGATTTGGAGACTCTAGAAAAGAGTGCAGAGAAGAGCAACAAAGATGATCAGGGGACTGGAGACTAAAACATATGAAGCACGGTTGCAGGAATTAGATATGTAGAGGGAGTCAAGCTATTCTCCAAAGCACCTGAGGGTAGAACAAGAAGCAATGGATGGAAACTAAACAAGGAAAGAAGAAACTTAGAACTAAGGAGAAATTTTCAGACAGTGAGAACAATTAATCAGTGGAACAGCTTGCCTCCAGAAGTTGTGAATGCTCCAACACTGGAAGTTTTTAAGAAGATGTTGAATAACCATTTGTCTGAAGTAGTGTAGGGTTTCCTGCCTAAGCAGGGGGTTGGACTAGAAGACCTCCAAGGTCCCTTCCAACTCTGTTGTTGTTGTTGTTGTTGTTATTATTATTATTATTTTAAAAAATCCTTGCTTACATATTTATATACAGGTAGTCTTTGACTTATGACTACAATTGACTTAAGTGAGTTTTGCCCCATTTTAAAAACTTCCTCGCCAGTTGTTAAGTGAATCACTGCAGTTATTAAATTAGTAAGTTGGTTGTTAACTGAATCTGGCTTCCCTGTTGACTTTGCATGTCAGAAGGCTGTAAAAGGAGATCACATAACACAGCAACCATCATAAATATGAGCCAGTTGCCAAGCATCTAACTTTTGGTTCTGCAACCACAGGAATGCTGCATCAGTTGTGTGAAAAAACAGCCATCGGTCACTTTTTCAATCCTTTTTCAATGGTCACTAAATAAAGTGTTGGAAATCAAAGACCACCTGCACCGTTTTATATATGGACTTTTTGCTTCTTGATCAACTCCATCCCAACCATGTTTGTTTTGGAGCTCTTGCTCTTCCCAACTTCTAACCCATTTGTTCTTCTTTTGCATATTTGTTTTTCAATTATAGCAGTAGGAATAGCATTTAGAGTTATATACCACTTCATATAGTGCTTTACAGCCCCCTCTAAGTGGTTTACAGCAGTGATTTTCAACCTTTTTTTCAACCGCGGCACATTTTTTACATTTACAAAATCCTGGGGCACACCACCAAGAAAATGACACAAAATGACACTCTAACACAGTACATATTATACATATAGTTAATAATATACAGTGATCTCTCGATTATCGCGAGGGTTCCGTTCCAAGACCCCTCGCGATAATCGATTTTTCACGATGTAGGGTTGCGGAAGTAAAAACACCATCTGCGCATGCGCGCCCTTTTTTTCATGGCCGCGCATGCGCAGATGGAGGAGTTTGCGTGGGTGGCGGGGAAGACCCAGGGAAGGTTCCTTCGGCCGCCCAGCAGCTGATCTGCTCGGCAGCGCAGCAGCAGCGAGCAGATGAAGATCGGGGTTTCCCCGCCGCCCACGCAAAGGGGAAACCCCGATTCGGCTCCTCGCTGCGCTGCCGAGCAGATCAGCTGCTGGGCGGCTGAAGGAACCTTCCCTGGGTCTTCCTCGCTGATGCCCCAACTCGCCCGCCCGCCCGCCCGCCGCCCGCCAGCAAGAGGGGGAGAGATAGAGAAAGAGAGAGAAGGAAAGAAAGAGATGAGAGAGGGAGGAAGAGAGTGTGAGAGAGGAAGAAGCAAGATAGAGAAAGAGAGAGAGAAAGAAAGATGAGAAAGGAAGGAGAGTGACGTCATCAGGTGGGGAAAATAGCGATATAGCGTTTCGCGAAGAACGAGATCGCGAAAATCGAGGGATCATTGTAGTTCAAATATCTATATGCACCATCAGGATAGACATAACCAGCTGAGGCTGAGGCTTCATCTAGTGATGGCAACATTTACCTCCAGTCTTGACCAGGATTAGAAATTGGGATCATGGGGAGGAGTAGCAGCTTCAACTCCTCGCTGTGGCCATGCAGTGACAAGTGCATCGCAGCCCGAGCGGGGACCTTCCTGGGTGTGGATGAGAGGCGGCCTGCTATTGGTTCTTTGCTAGTGGTCGGGATGAATCCTAGAAGGTGATTGGTCAGTGAGCATTCCCTGTGCCTCCACTCTTCCTGTCGCTGATAGCTGGAGGGATTGTGAGGAGAATGGTTATGTTTGGATGGAGGCGGCTGACGGCGGGCCGGAAAAATGGCCTCCAAGGGCCGTATCTGGCACGTGGGCCGTAGTTTGGGGACCCATGTTTAATTTCCCCACAGCACACCTAACCATGTCTCTCGGCACACTAGTGTGCCGCAGCAAACAGGTTGAAAAACACTGGTTTACAGAGTCAGCATATGGGTTAGGGTTAGGGTGCCTGGCCTCTCCTTGCCTCAAAGAGATACGGGTTGAACGGGTCCAAAGACGGGCTACAAGAATGGTGGAAGGTCTTAAGTATAAAGCGTATCAGGAAAGACTTCATGAACTCAATCTGTATAGTCTGGAGGACGGAAGGAAAAGGGGGGACAGGATCGAAACATTTAAATATATTAAAGGGTTAAATAAGGTCCAGGAGGGAAGTGTTTTTAATAGGAAAGTGAACACAAGAACAAGGGGACACAATCTGAAGTTAGTTGGGGGAAAGATCAAAAGCAACATGAGAAAATATTATTTTACTGAAAGAGTAGTAGATCCTTGGAACAAACTTCCAGCAGACGTGGTAGATAAATCCACAGTAACTGAATTTAAACATGCCTGGGATAAACATATATCCATCCTAAGATAAAATACAGAAAATAGTATAAGGGCAGACTAGATGGACCATGGGGTCTTTTTCTGCCGTCAGACTTCTATGTTTCTATGTTTCTATACAATCTCCCTATCTATTTACTAGTACTGTACATCCAAAATATACTATTTAATTCTATGCATATATGCCATATGTGTACATACATATTACACACAGGCACACAAAAATATATATTATCTACTATACAAACTATGTGTGTATACACATTACACACACAGCTCTTCTAAAATTATACGCATTCAACCTCATTTACTGCAATAGGAAAAACATACCCAGACCCCAGAAGGGAAAAGAAAGAAAGAAATTCAAACTTTTTCTAGAAGGGAAAGGAAAGAAAGAAATTCAATTTTTTTCTACTGGTTCTGCATACCTGACCCATCAGTGTCCCCCAACAATCTGGGACTTCATTTTACCCACCTCAGAACGATGGAAGGCTGAGTCAACCTTGAGCTGGTGGTAAGATTTGAACTGCTGAACTACAGCTAGTGGTTAGCTGAAGAAGCCTGCAGTGCTGCACTCTAACCACTGCGCCACCCCGGCTCAATAAATGAACTGTTGTACATCAAGGACTCTACATGTACTGTAGTTATTTTATCTCCTTTCACAAACACAACACAATACATTCTACTTATTATCTTTCCACCCGAGTTGCAACTTCCTTAAGTGAACATTCTGCCACTGTACATCAATTCATATATTTACTTATATTTTTGTCATTTCCATATAACTTTAAATCTGAGGTCTTCAACCTTGGCAACTTTAAGACTTGTGGACTTCAATTCTGGCTGGAGAATTCTGGGAGTTGAAGTCCACAAGTCTTAGAGTTGCCAAAGTTTGGGGATCCCTGCTTTAAACAATTGACTCCATTATTCTTATTGAGCTCAACTGCCTTGGTCCTCGATACATTAATTTTCATACTCTTTATTTTATTGTACTGTATAATCTAACGTTTCTTGCACATAATTTGAGACCTCAGCCAAGAATACAAAGTATATGTACATGTGTACATCTTCAACTAGTCTTCTAACATCATCATGAGCATTCTTTATGTGTTTCTGTATCAATATATTAAGTAACTAAGGGATCATTTTTCAAGGTTTAAACTGTTCACTAAACCATTTCATTTATTCTTACCCACTTAGTTCCACTCATAATGCATTCATCAATTAACCTTCAACTTCATGCAAAACATCCATCATTCAAATCTATTCACTTAATCATACACTTCTACTCAGCCAACAAATGAACAGTAAACTTTCTTATATTCATTTAGTTCTTCACGACCTAAAGAGAAAAAAAATGGTCTCACTTTTCTTGCCTCCCAGTTCCCAAACTTTGCTTGTTGTCTGTCCTCACAGCTTTACCATAAAAATTTTATCAAACATTTTCACAGGTACACATAATAAACTAATCTGGTAGTTTTTGCATTTTTTTTCCTTGCCACTTTGAATAAGGTACAACTTTCTTCTGATTCTCAAGCACCAGTACAATTTCCGCACACATCTTAAACTACTAACACAAGCACTTCATAAGCAAACTAACTTCTTAATTTCCTGTTACTCTAGAATCTTAGTTTTTAACATTTTCACATCAGTTACGTATGTTCTTTCTTGGAAACCAACATTTCTAGCAATAAAGTTTAAAGTTATGATTGTAACCTTGTTACTTGTATCTTACAATTTATATTGTTTACTTAGTATCCTAGTACGATTTATGTAGCTTTCTTATTTAGCATCCAGGACTATTACTAAGTGTTGTGTCGTGGGGGTTGGTGTTTTTTGATGAATGTGTTTTTACAATGACTATGATAATGATCTATTACTGTTATTTTTTGTACACTGAAAGCTTATGCACCAGAGACAAATTCCTTGTGTATACAATCACACTTGGCCAATAAAGAATTTGAACTTCTAAACACACCATTGTTCCTTTACAAATCTCCCTCCAGCATTCCTTTGCTTCAGCTTCATCTCAAATATTTTCATCCTTATTTGTTTACATTGGTACCTTGGTACTCAACTGCTTTGAATCTCAACAAATTTGGCACTCAATACATTTTGACGCAAAATTTTTGTCCGAGTACTCATTGTTTGCATGTACAAGCTAGAAATTTTTGGTATTGGCTGCTGTGTGATTCACTACAGTATTCCTTGTGGGGAAAATTTATTTTGCATGCATCATTTTTGGTACTCATTGTGCCTCCCACAACCAATTAAGGATGAATACCAAGATACCACTGTTATTCCTCTTGTCTTGCTGGCGGCTTCTCATTTAATCCTTTTCACCCACTTCTTATTTGCATGAAACTTACTCTATATTTTTTTCACATTTTCAGTCAAAATACATATTTACAATTATTTTTATCTCTCTACATATCATGTAGTCTCTTTTTTTGCAGCTATCATTCTTTTATATACTTTCCCCCCTACCCGTAGCCTCTTTCACTTCATCATCCCACCCCTTTGTGCGTCTTCTGATTAGTGTCATTTCACGCACACAAAAGACAGTGACACATTATTCTTTTTACTCTGTAGTCCTTCACAATTGAGCCCAATTCTGTCCCATTTTATGACCTTTCTTGCTACAGTAGTTAAGTGAATCACTGCAATTGTTAGTAACATGATTGTTAAGTGAATCTGGCTTCTGCATTGACTTTACTTGTCAGAAGATTGCAAAAGGTGATCACATGATCCCAGGACATTCGTAAATCCTAGATCCGCAGCTGAGATTAGATAAACACCTCTCAGCTTTGGCTAGGGGGACTTTTGCACAGGTTCTCCTTGTATGCCACTTACCACCTGTAAGCAAATAGCATGGAAAAAGGGGATCGAATGTTGAAAGCTAATTTCCATACTGGCATGTGGTCAGTTTTGGCAATTAGAAGATAGAATTCTTTGGGATTCGTATGCTGACTGTTGGTGAATCTGCATCATAGAGAGCAGATGTATAGAGAAATATAGTTATATGTTTTTTTCTGTTGGATCACCCTGGTATATTGAAGGAGCATCACAGCTTCCGTTTTGCCTCTCGGCCCAACTCAGGGCCATTTCAAGGCAGTTAATTTTGTTCATAGCCAACAAACTATATTCTGTATGTATCACATGTTTTTTTCAGCAAAAATTCAGCAAAAAACATGTGATATAGTTATATTATCAAGTTGTTTATTTGTGTAAATACGAAACCAGTTCAATGAGAAAAGAAATAAAAGCATACGGTTTATATTGGAGTCATTGTATCTGTACACCAATATACATAGTATCACAGTTCTGCTATGAAGAGCCTCTGCTGTATGAAGTGAAGAACATCACTTATAACTATAAATAACATAGAAATCCAACACAACCCTACTTAGGCCAGGAGGCTCTTAACAAAGTCACTCATGCCCTCATCACTTCATGACTATTGCAATGCGCTCTACATGGGAAGCGTTCATTGAAGAGTGTTCAGAGACAACAGCTGGATCAAAATGGAGCCCCATGAGCCAAAAAGGGGTGTACCAAGCTACACCCACATAACTCGAACTCTCCACAAGCTGCATTGGCTACTTGTTGGTCTCCGGACGCATTTCAAAGTGTTGGTTATTACCTTTAAAGCCCTTAGGATCAGACTATTTACGGGACCGCCTACCTCACACTTCCCTGCGGCTGATAAAGGCCCACAGAATTGGCTTTCTTTAGGTCCTATCTGTCAAACAATGTTGGTTGGCGGGACCAGGGGGAAGGGCCTTCTCTGTAGCTCCTCTGACCCTTTGGAAGTAACTGCCCCCGGAGATCCGCACTATCCCTACCCTGCCGGCCTTCCAGAAAGCCGTCAAGACCTGGCTTTTCCGGCGGGCCTGGGACCATGAATGACTGGTTGTATGAATGTTATTTGAAGGGTTATTATTTGTTTTACATTTTCACTTTGATATTGTATTTTTACACTATTTTCAATTGTGTTAGCTGGCCAGAGTCCATTGGAGTTTAAATTTAATAAATGAGTCAGTTGCCCAAGCATCCAAATTTTGATCATGTCACCATGGGATGCAGTAATGGTTTTGAGAAAAATGGCCAAAGTCAGTTTTTTCAGTGTTGTAACTTTGAATAGTCAGTAAATGAATAGTTGTCCCTCAAGAACCACTTGTATTTTAATATTTTTTTAATAGAGGAGTTGGGCACATTTTGATCAATAGGTTACAAATACTATTGGAGCCAAGTCTGATTCCAAGTATGTTTCACTATTTTTTCCAAGCTAAAATCTCTATTCTTCCAAGATTATCTTGCAAGCCAATAGAGGGCTGATCACAATCCATTTCACTAGCAGGTGCGTGCAGCATACTAATTAATGCTAGAACCAAATGTTGCATTATTATCTGTTTCATGTGAAATCTGCTGGTCAATAAACAATAAAACATACTTTGGATGGAATAGCCACCAGTGTGCAGCAGCTGCCAAAAAAGCCAACACAGTTCTAGGCTGCATGAACAGAGGGATAGAATCAAGATCACATGAAATGTTAATACCACTTTATAAGGCCTTGGTAAGGCCACACTTGGAATACTGCATTCAGTTTTGGTCTCCATGATGCAAAAAGGATGTGGAGACTCTAGAAAGAGTGCAGAAAAAGAGCAACAAAGAGGATTAGGGGACTGGAGGCTAAAAAATACAAAGAACAGTTGCAGGAATTGGGTATGTCTAGTCTTATGAAAATAAGGATTAGGAGAGACACGATAGCAGTGTTCCATTATCTCAGGGGCTGCCACAAAGAAGAGGGAGTCAAGCTATTTTCCAAAGCACTTGAAGGCAGAACGAGAAGCAATGGGTGGAAACTAAACAAGGAGAGAAGCAACTTAGAACTAAGGAGAAAATTCCTGACAGTTAGAACAATTAATCAGTGGAACAGCTTGCCTCCAGAAGTTGTGAATGCCCCAGCACTGGAAGTGTTTAAGATGTTGGATAACCATTTGTCTGAAGTGGTGTAGGGCCTCCTGCCCAAGCAGGTGTTCGACTAAAAGACCTCCAAGGTCCCTTCCAACTCCATTATTATTATTAAGAAGCTTTTAAAAGTGCATGATATGCATGTTTGCTGTTTGTGTTGATCTATGGCAGCAATAAAATACTGTAACAAAAGTCTTATTTTTGAATACTAGATTCAGAGAAGAACCAATGTCAAAGCATTTTTTAACTATGGAATGTTCTCATGTGACAGACGGGCTATGAGGAACTATTCCACTTTTTGTTTTCTTAATGGATTTTTAAAAAGAAATAACAGAACATTAGAGAAACAAATTCCAAACATTAGAGAAACAAACTCATATTACATATTTAAGTTAGCAATATCTGAACCATAAGTAGGCTTAGTAAGTAGGAATAATAGGAAAGGAAAACAGAGCTACATTAAATTAGTGGTTCCCAGCAAACAAAAAAAGATAGAAGCTAGGCATCAATTTAAAACAGGATTGTAACCAAAATTTAAATGCATGTATGATCACAGATGCAAATACACTTCAAACATTAGAAAGCATAAATGCAAGGAAATGATGACTATTATTTCCGGCTAAGGATGGCCTCTCTGTTGCATTTCAAGCTTCCTCATACAAGAAAGTTCTAACCTTTGAATCTTTAATTAGGAAATCATAATGCATAACCATGCAGAGCAATTCTCAAGGTCAACATAGGCTCTGAATGCATAGCAAGTGGTTAACAATATTCAAGTGTACAGGGAAGCGATGTACTTTTGGATTGTAGTCAGAGCTATGAAGATTATATTTGGGATATTGCTGTGTCATTTAAGACATGTACAGTGGTGCCTCTGCCTACAAATGCCTCTACTTATGAACTTTTCTAGATGTTCAAGATTTTTTTGCCTCTTCTCAGGAACATTTTCCATTTACAAACCCGAGCCTCCGAAGCTGTAACCAAAAAAGCAGGAAGAAGCCTCCGTGGGGCCTCTCTAGGAATCTCCTGGGAGGAAACGGGGCCGGAAAAGGCGGGGAGAAGCCTCTGTGGGTCCTCTCTAGGAATCTCCTGGGAGGAAACGGGGCCGGAAAAGGCGGGGAGAAGCCTCTGTGGGGCCTCTCTAGGAATCTCCTGGGAGGAAACGGGGCCGGAAAAGGCGGGGAGAAGCCTCTGTGGGGCCTCTCTAGGAATCTCCTGGGAGGAAACGGGGCCGGAAAAGGCAGGGAGAAGCCTCCGTGGGGCCTCTCTAGGAATCTCCTGGGAGGAAACAGGGCTTCCACCCTCCCTGTGGTTTTCCCAATCGCATGCATCATTTGCTTTTACATTGATTTCTATGGGAAAAATTGCTTCTTCTTACAAACGTTTCTACTTAAAAACCTGGTCACAGAACGAATTAAGTTCGTAAGTAGAGGTACCACTGTATTGTTAAACTGAATTTCAATGGTTAAACATTACTTCTTTCTTAACTGAACTCACACATTGTATAAGACAAGTCATGAATGAGTTGATATTGGCTTAGAATGTTGTGTGACTCAATTACTCTTCTTTGAAAACTATGGCATAGCATTACCTAAGTGAATTCAGATAATATGGTGGAAAGAAACCCCATAGGCTTATATGATGCCTGAATCCAATTGCCATTGAATGCCGTTCCTCAAGTTAAACATTACTCTTATTTACAAAATGGAATTTAAAGATGTCCTCCCACTGCTTCATCCAGTCCAGTCAGTTGTCCTGAAATTGTGGTTTGCTACCTGGGTACCAACTAGACCTACTGGGAGCTGGTTCACATTGCTTGGTAACTTGTGGTTTCCATCAAATGAGCTGTTCAGTGGACAGGCCTGTTAAAAAAATGTTTAAAAAGGGTGGTTGTTGTTGTTTTTTAAAAAGGGTCTGACATAGCATAACCAACATGGGATTAACAACAAATAAAGAGGGGCTGCAATAGGAGAGGAAGAGGCGCTGATCTACTGGGCAGTATTGAAATCAATTTTGCCTTTTGATGCTCTTCATCCTCATTTTCCACTTGTGCAAAGGTGGGTTGTTTTTTTGTTTTTGCAAGACGACACATCAGTGCTTTTCAGAGGCAAAGGAGCCTGTTGTTCTACAGTGTGACTGACTACCAGTGAGAAAAAAACTTTCAGGGTTGTTGCAGTGGGTGGAGGAAGAGCCAGAGCAATCATGGAATTTAAAGATGTCCTCCCACTGCCTCATCCAGTCCAGTCAGTTGTCCTGGAATTGTGGTTTGCTACCTGGGTACCAACTAGACCTGCTTGTTTTTTTTTTAAAGATTGCATATGTCAACTCTCTGTGTAAAGCCTACATTAAGTTTATTTGTACATGAGGTTCAAACCCATCTTTATTTATAATGAAAGCCTACTGCTGATGAATATAAATTGTCCAGCCTCCAAATAATGTGTCCTTCCCAGAGCCCCCAAACGATCTTCAGAACCTTCCTGCCCATCAGTCTTGACCCACAGGGCAGGGATTGTCCCACTTTCTTCATTGGTTACATTTGGAACATCCCCAAAATGTGCTACAGAACTTGCACATCTGCTTCTTGCTATCCAGATTCTGGAAACAATAGGATGGTTGGGAATGCCTTTATGTTCAGCAAATGGGTACCAAGAGCTAATATGACCATTTATTAGATGTTTATCTCACCTTTATTACTTTATTACTCCTCCTTTTTTCTCCACGATATTATGACATGTATTGTGTTGAGAGTAATTGATTGGTCCAAAGTCACACACCTAAGGTGGGACCAGAACCCAGACTCTCATGGTTTCTAAGCCATCATCTTAACCACCACACAAACTGGTTCTTTTGATCTAAATGGAAGTACATTTAGATACAATAAAGGAAAAGAAACCACTCAAATAGGCTTCTAGCATCATATAGGACTCCTTTTCCTCAAGAATAATTGAAGGCCACAGCTGTCCACATGGGCTCTAGAGATCAAAAACCTTGACCTTTACAGAGGCATTTGTTCTGGATGGACATTTTTATGTCCAGGCCCCTAAAAGTCCTTGTTTCTCCAGTACTATCAAAGAATTCCTCTGTGCTTGGTGAGCAAGCAAACTTTTGGTCTACTGGACGTAGAACACCCAAGAATCTTCCTTTGCCTAGGACAGTGATGGTGAACATTTTTTGGCTCAGGTGCCCTAAGAGTGCGCGCGCACGCAATAGCATGTATGCACATGCCCACACACATAATGCAATGCCCTCCCCCCACGCATGCATACAACCCCCATGTTGCCCCCACACATGTATAACCTCTGCACTTCCCCCACACATGAACACAGGCGTCATTGAAACCTCTGGACTTCTGATTGGCCCACTGGGCTGTTTTTTTGCTCTCCCCCGGGTTCAGGAAGGCCTCCTGAAGCCTGATATGGCGAAAAACAGCCCAACAGGCCTATTGGAAGTTTGGAAGTGAAAGGAAGTGGAGCTGCCCTACTATTTACCTTCAGAGAGTTGCAACCAGGCCTTGCACACTTCGGCCCTGGCTGCAACTGTCCAAAGCTGAAGAAGTTCCTGAAGACCCCCGACAGCAAAACGGAGGCGGGGGGTGACGCACACAAGTGAACTTCCGGTTGGGCCATTTTCACCGTCCCCAGGAGGTGAAGCCTGGAGAGAGCAAAAACGGCTAAAAAGAAGCCCCAAAATCAGCTGGCACAGGGCAATGCCTCGCATGCCCTCAGATATGGCTCCACATGCCACCAGTGGCACGTGTGCCATAGGTTCGCCATCATGGCCTAGGAAAAGCTTGTTTCATTTCCAGAGAACCATCAGATTCAAGAATTCCACCCCTACTGCTGGTAAGAAGGAAAAGAAGACAAGGACAGCCATGATTCCAGTTCAAAGGAGTTAAGTGCCCCCACAGGCTGAGCAGCATATTTATTCTTTATCCTCCAAAAAATCAGTAGTGCAGCAATGTAAACAGGAAACAGGAGAACTTGAAAAAACGATTCTTCACCAGAGACAAACCTGGCCAAACTCAAGTGTCTTCAGGGCCACATTTCCGTTTATAACATTTTGGGCCCTACATAACATTATCAACTTTTCCTCCCTTACTTCCAAAGACGTTATTAAAAGAACAGGATGTCGTAAACCATTCACCTTTGGTCTGCTAACCTCCAGAGAGAACCACATAATTATTCAGGGGGGTATCTGGCTCCCGGGCCACCAACTGGCTATCCTTAAGCTAAAAAACAAAACAAAACCCTGTACTTCCACAATTTTAAAACCAGGGCCCTTCTCATCACAGTGTAAGCACTTAGAATGGTTTGCCCCTCGCAATTCATCAGTGATAGCACTAAGAGGAAGGAATGGGAGTGGGATGGGGGAAGGAAGAGATAGTCCATTAGAGTTCTCTTTTCTTTTCCTTTAGAGGGAAAAAGGATGTTTGCCAAGTGTGAAAAACAGGGAGCATGGAAATGAATAAAGCATGTAATAATAGGAGGGAAGAAGAAAAATGAGTGAGAGTAAATCACATACCCCCTAATGAAACTAGGAAGCATTTTCCATCATCTTAAGAAGAAGAAGAAAGGGAGCTGGTTCACATTACTTGGTGACTTGTGGTTTCCAGCAAAGGAGCTGTTCAGTGGACAGGCCTGTATTTATTCTAAGTTAAAAAAGGATTAAAAAAAAAGTCTGACATGGTATAAGCAACATTTTCATTGGGAAGCACACTAATGTGCATGGAGTTAACAACAAATAAAGAGGTGGTGCAATAGGAGAGGAAGAGGCGTTGATCTACTGGGCAGTATTGGAATCAATTTGTCTGCCTTTGCCTTTTGACCCTCTTCCTCCTCATTTTCCACTTGTGCAAAGGTGGGTTGTTGTTTTTTTGTTTTTGCAAGACGACACATCAGTGTTTTTCACAGGCAAAGGAGCCTGTTGTTCTACAGTGTGACTGACTACCAGTGGGGGGAAAAAACTTTCAGGGTTGTTGCAGTGGGTGGAGGAAAAAGAGCCAGAGCATCCAGTGACCTGGAAACTCCATCTCGATTCTCACCACTGGCAAAAACTGAAAAGGGGAATTTTACCATCCTAGTCAAAATGCAGTTTCTTCACTCGCCAGGGAGACAAGGCTCGGCTTCTTCCATTTCTGTAAAATGAAGCTCATAAATGAGGGTGAATCAGGAAAGTTTTCCTAGGAGTGGCTTAAGGAGGAAAACAAGAAACATCGTTCGAGGCATCTCAGCTTTCAAGACAAACTATGGAGTGTGTTCTCACAAACAATACAGAAGAGTGTGTGAAGAAGGTTGCCAGCTCTGTAACAAACTGACCTGTACTGCAGCCCTATGCAAATAGATGCCTTTTCACAGGAGTGGCTGGGAAGCTCTGCCTTGTTTTCAGAACCGCCCCTGCCTTTCATAGTTTTTTGTTTCACAGCTTCTTTTGCCAAAATTAATTTTCCCTTGTGAGTCCAAATTCAAGTACTGGCAGTTTGACTCAACCTTTTCTTAGAGATGATCGGTAAAGAGAGAAGCGCTCTCCAAACAGTGGTACTCCCAAGATTCCTCGTGCAACCGAGGAGGAAGAGAGTGGTCTTTTTGTATCATTTGCCAACTCTTGGTGACAACAGGCCTGTCGCTATAGAATCTCTTCTCGCTGGTTTTTTGGCTTCAGTATCACCTGCCCATTTCTCAGAAAACCGTTCTGGCCGTGGAGGAGCTTCCCCTTGTCCCGGTCAGGCCAAGTGAAGATGGCTTCGTCGCTGTCCAGTTCAGACTCCGAATGCATCAGACTGGTGTTCTGTGCCTGGGATTTCTGCTTGCTGCCTTTAAAAACAAAGCAACATCAAGAAACAAAAGGTTGCCAACGGAACTGTCTTCACACAAATGTATCTTTTCTTCCATGTACACTGAGAGCATATGCAGCAATGACAAATCCCTTGTGTGTCCAATCACACTTGGCCATTAAAGAACTCTATTCTATTCTGTTTTATTTTATTTTGTGACATCAGCCCATCTGACCTGGGAAGGCATACAATCACAGAATTGAAGAAGAGAGCAACCTCTTCCACTGCCCTGTCCTATGAAATGTTCTGCCCCTCCCCGCAGGTGAGGCAGCCCCCCATCCTCCTAGAATTCTGGAAAGGAGCAAAGACTGGGCTTTGTGGCCTTGTGTAGGGAGCCCAAAGAAGCATGCAGCCGTGGGGCTGGTTAGCACTCTGAAAGCTCTCCCTTCGCCTTTCACTTCATTTTAAACAGTGGCTTAATCATCCTTGCCTCACCTCAAATGTTTAAACTTTTATATATTGTTTTGATATTTTAATATTTTATTGTGAATTGTCTGGAGGGAATTGTGCTCTGTGAGGGAATGGTTTTAAAACGTAATAAACAAAAACAAACATGCAAATGGGAGAGACCCCCAAGCCCATTCTTTCTTTTATAGCTCACTCCCAGAATAAGTGTTTCTTTATAAAGATAAGAAAAGCATTCCATCTTCAGATCACATGCTACAACGTTGTATTAGAGCAGGGCTCTCCAACCTTGGCAAGCTTAAGACTTGTGCACTTCAACTCCCACAGCTCCTCAGCCAGCTATGGTGGAGTATTTCTCAACTTTGGTAACTTTAAGACAGAGGTCTTCAAAGTTGGCCACTTTAAGACTTGTGGACTTAACTCTCAGAATTCTCCAGCCAGCTACGATGGAGTATTTCTCAACCTTCCTTCGCTGGCTGAGGAATTCTGGGAATTGAAATCCACTAGTCTTAAACTTGCCAAGATTGGAGATCCCTGTATTAGAGGAAAGGCTAGCAGAAATGAGGAACTGCAATGAGAAATGAGGAACTACGGAGAGGGGCGGCATACAAATATAATAAATAATAATAATAATAATAATAATAATAATAATAATAATAATAATAATAAATAATAAAATAATCATGGGGCTGGATCTGATTTCACAACTATGTTTATTGCAGTCGTTAAGCGAATCACACAGCTGTCATTAAGGAATCTGGCTTCCCCAAGTGACTGCTTGTAGGAACTCAGCTGATAAAGATGTAAGTCACAATCACATGACCACAGGATACTGCAACCATCATACATGTGAGTCAATTGCTAAGTGCCCAAATTGTGAACATGTGACCTTGGGGGGGTAGTACAACAGTCATAACTTCAAGGACTCGTCATGTCGCTTTTTTGAGGGTGCTGTAGCTTCAAAACTGTCATTAAACAGTTGTAAATCGAAGATTAAGTATAAAGACCTGAATTGAGGTGCACACAAAGATTTAAAATCCCTTGAGAATAAAAAAACAGGCTGCCTCAGTCTTCGGTCATGACTAACCTCTTCTCTCATGTCTCACCTGCTTTGGAATTTGGCTTCAGCTCCAGGCTCTCTTGATCGGTGGCATCCAAGATCTTATACTTACTCTTTCTTTTGGGTTTTCCTTTTTTCCTTCAGGAGACAAAACAAACAAGCTGCGACTCAGGGAAGGCAGAAGCAGGTTAACAGCTCAGTCAGGGAACAGCAGCAACAGCACTTGGACTTATATCCCGCTTCACAGGCTTTCCAACCCTCCCTAAGGGGTTTAGAGTCAGCAAATGGACCCCAACAATCTGGGAAGGCTGGCAAAGGGCACGAGGAGCTTACTCACTTCTTGCAGCAGCAGACCACCACCCAGGAGAAGATCCCCAGGGAGACCAGAATCACAAAGGATGCAATCACGACGTAGAGCACACTCCATTCTGGAAGGAGGACAGAAATGTTCTCAGATTGTCTGACTTTTGACATGCAACAGAAATTCAGGCAGAAACAGGAGAAGATGGGAAATGCAGTAAGGGGTTCTCAGCAGGAAAAATGACACTTCTGGATGACCAGGTTTAGGGTCCTCAATCACTGCCCTTGCTTGGCCACTCTTCTCAATCCTCTGCTGACTCCAGATCAAAACCAGCCTTACGTATCCACCTTTTAGAATCACAGGGGGCCTGCACTTACCTCTGTCTTTAGATGGGTTCTCTGTAGCTAACAGATAATTTTAAACTCTGGTTTAAAATCAGGAACTGTTTTAGGCATAGAGAGAAGTATGGATGTGGAAATTAAAAAGCAGCCCAACTCTCTTTACTCCACCCATTCTCCTTGGGATTTCAAGCAAGAATGGTAAACACAGGAATCTGGTGAAATTTGGCAATCTTGTGAATTTTTTTCTTTTTAAAAATTAAATAAGCCCCACTTGCCCCAAAAGATCAGACTGAAAAAGTTGGGGTATTCTGCTATTGTGGGATATTTTTCTTTTAGTGCCCTTCTGTGTTTGGGAGAAATTTCAGCTACCCTTTAAAATACTTTAAATGAATTGGCTCTATTAAGGGAATATCAGCAGAGCCTCACATCCCAGAGAAATTGGCCAGGATATTTTAGCAGGGGGCTGGACTAGAAGATCTCCAAGGTGCCTTCCAGTTCTATTCTATTCTAAGGTAGTAGCTACTGTGACTATTCTCCCATCTCCTTTTGACTTACCATGATGTGCTACTGATAGACTATAGGTTAGACAAAATGGAATTATTGTGGTCTCCCATGAACATTCTTGTGAAACTGAATGAGCCCATTGACCTCCTTCTCTTAGATAGCACTTAAACACACAAGATACACAATCTTAGAGGTCAACAGACGTTGTTCTATACCAACCATTGACCCTACCCTCCCTATACCAGAGTGCAAGATTTTAAATGTAAATGGTATCTAGACACACATAAATTGTAAGCAGCATCCAGTGGTGGGATTCAGTCAGTTCGCACCTATTCGGGAGAACCAATTGTTAACTTTCCAAGCATTTCAGAGAACTGGTTGTTGGAAGAAATCTCCTTTTGTTTTTCCCACTTTACAGGACTTATCCTGTAAGGAAGGCAGGTAGAAAACATTCTGGTGTTGATTCTAGCCTAATCTTTATTGCCCTGCTTGCAGAAACTGTCTCTTCGGTTAACCCTTATTACATTATAACAGCTAAGGCAAAGCGCCCATCGATGGGAGTGACGTTGAGTTGGCCATGCCCACCCACTCACATACCCACCGAGCCATGCCTACTCAGCTGGTCATTAGAGCAGAGAACTGGTTGTTAAATTATCTGAATCGCATCACTGGCAGCATCTTGACCCAGCCTCTAGCAAAACTCACAGAGTCATGAAACTGGGATGTTCACCTACCACAATTGCTTTCACCATCACCCATCTGCACTTTGATGAAGTTCTCCATCCAAAAAGGATCACAAATGCAACGCTTGGTGAAAGAGTCACAGAGGCCATGATCTGAACAGTTGAGTTGGCAGGCTGAGGAGGAGGAGGAGGAAAATCCAGTCAACATGGAGGCAGACAGTACCAGGGATGGGCACAGAGTACGAATTCTGCCTTTATGTATATTTTTTGTGGTTGTTGGTCCATATAGCATGAATGCACAAATAAAACACAAGTACTGCCTGGCTGTTTGCAGTCTGTAATGATTTAGATTTAAGGATTAATAAACTGAATCCGGTCTATAGAAAAGAACTCATTCTGAAGGATCAAGAATTTCCAGTGAAGTGATGCTTCTGCTAATTGTGAACAAAACAGATGTGCAGTTTGAGGCAAATCTGCATTTTTTTCCTGGTTTTGCAGATGGAGGCAATCATTTTGATCAACTTTGGTTGATGTGCAATCTTATCAATTCCCTATACAGTGATCCCTCGATTTTCGCGATCTCGTTCTTCGCGAAACGCTTTATCGCGATTTTTCCCACCTGATGACGTCACTCTCTTCCTTCCTTTCTCATCTTTCTTTCTCTCTCTCTTTCTCTATCTTGCTTCTTCCTCTCTCACACTCTCTTCCTCCCTCTCTCATCTCTTTCTTTCCTTCTCTCTCTTTCTCTATCTCTCCCCCTCTTGCTGGCGGGCGGCGGGCGGGCGGGCGAGCGGGGGCATCAGCGAGGAAGACCCAGGGAAGGTTCCTTCGGCCGCCCAGCAGCTGATCTGCTCGGCAGCGCGGCAGCAGCGAGGAGCCGAATCGGGGTTTCCCCTTTGCATGGGCGGCGGGGAAACCCCGATCTTCGTCTGCTCGCTGCTGCTGCGCTGCCGAGCAGATCAGCTGCTGGGCGGCCGAAGGAACCTTCCCTGGGTCTTCCCCTTTGCGTGGGCGGCGGGGAAGACCCAGGGAAGGTTCCTTCGGCCGCCCAGCAGCTGATCTGCTCGGCAGCGCGGCAGCAGCGAGGAGCCGAATCGGGGTTTCCCCGCCGCCCACGCAAAGGGGAAACCCCGATCTTCGTCTGCTCGTTGCTGCTGCGCTGCCGAGCAGATCAGCTGCTGGGCGGCCGAAGGAACCTTCCCTGGGTCTTCCCCGCCGCCCACGCAAACTCCACCATCTGCGCATGCGCGGCCATGAAAAAAAGGGCGCGCATGCGCAGATGGTGTTTTTACTTCCGCAACCCTACATCGCGAAAAATCGATTATCGCGAGGGGTCTTGGAACGGAACCCTCGCGATAATCGAGGGATCACTGTATATGCATCATAGGGATTTGATTGGCTATTATAGGCTTCCATTTAAATGGGTATCTGATGTTCAGAAACTTCAACTGGTCCAGAACTCAGCAACCAGGTTGGTCTCAGCCATAACTAAAAGATCACATTATATCTATGTTAAAGAATTATGTTAGCTTCCAGATTATTTCCAGATGAACAGCCAGCATTGATTATTATTAACTCTATGGTTTTGGTCCAGATTACATGAAAAGACCTTAAGATCTAGAACAACTTCTGCTGATTCCCTTGTTCATAGAGTTCAATTGAGGAGTTTTACCTAGAGTTACAGTGGTGTCATCTTGTGGCAAACCTTGTAGCTGGATTTCTGGAATGTAATCCCTATTGAGTTGTGGGAAATGGCCTCTTTTCCAGTTTTAAGAAAGTCCTAAAAGTGTATCTTTCAAAAGAAATTTGGGGTAACTGATTTTAGTAGCCATCTTTCACATTTCTAGCTTTTGTTACTAATTTATATAAGTATTTAATGTATAGTTACATCAAATAACTATATATAGTTATTTATAACTATATATAATAACTATATCTAGTTATACAAATAACTAGATGAAGTTAGCTTCCTAGCTCGATGTATGCATAAGGCCTGGAGTTTTAGATGTATTTATTTTATTTACATATCAAATTTGGAGATGGAAGATCTCCCTCACAGAGCAACTCCGATGAAATGCTTATTGAGATAACTTTGCTTGTCAGAAGCTAACTGGGAAGGCTGCAAACTTTGATCACATGAAACTAAGACACTGCAACTGCCATAGATACCTGCCAGTTACCAAGTGCTCCAGTTTCGATCAGTTGGCCATGGGAATGCTAAATGTGAAAAACAGTTGTAAGGAACTTTTTTCTCTGTAGCAGGTCATTGATTTCATAAATGGAACACACTATAGTTTTTTTATACATAACATAAAGGTTAAAAAAATGATACATGCAATGTTATCTTCATTTTGTGGCTCCAGGTGTTTTCTTTTCTGTGGGAAACGGGTCCAAATGGCTCTTTGAGGTTGCCAACCCCTGCTCTAGAGGAATGGCATGTATAGGACAGAGGCTGCCATGGAAATGGGCACACTGCCAAAGTCCTTCTAGGCAGCAACGTGATTTCTGGGTGTGACAGACTTAAAGTGAATCTCCTAAAATATCCTCTGACTTACTGACTGTATTGATCTCCAGTGCACGGAAGATAAGGAAGTCTGATTGCTGCTTCCGCAATTCACTCTTGAGGGTCCATGCAACATCGCGTCCTTTGAAGATCTGGTGAGGAGGCTGATTCCGCACATAGAACACCAATTTTGTGCTGTCAAAGGGAAGAAAATTGACCATTGGGAACGGAAAAAGAGAACGAGCAGAATTGCAATTCAAGAGAGGCAGAAAGGAGCCCATGGAAGTATTTCCTTAATACACCATCTTCAATAACTTGCCCAATGTTTCTCGCCCAATGACCGTATGGTCCCTGTGTTTAAGATAATATTCTTTCCCCTGAAACCTAATGAAGAGCAAGTGTATAGATGATCACACTCCAATCTTATAAAACACATATGTGTAATGTATAAAAGCCCACCTACCATTTTGTGCAAGGGAGAACTGTCAAAAAAAGAGATTCAAACTGCAGACATGTGAAAACTGTCCATGTCTACTGAGGGCTGAACCCTTATTTATCAAGCATGGATAAGTGAGGCTGCAGATAACCAGAGCTACCTGCAGATATGAAAGGGAGGTGAGGCTTTTTGTTAGCTATCTGCCCTTTCCTCTGCCTCCATATTGCTCAACAGAGCCATGCAGCTGATGCTGGACTGCAGCCCCCTTCTCATGCCTCAGACAGACCATCCCCATTGCTTTTGCTTCTTCTGATTTAAACCAGGAACCAAACAGACTATAGGCTTAAATATTTGATGCTCCTATATTTTTTAGGTTATTAAAAATCTGTCCAAAGGAAGCAAAGGTAATTTAAGAAAAGCACTTTAGGAGGGGGCTCGTGAAAACTACATCATGGGTCTTTTTTTACTGTGTTTATTACATAAAACAAAATTGGCTATATTTAAGCAACACGCTTACAAACTAAGCTGGCTAGAAACTAAGCAGCATCCTAAACTACAAACTTCCCAAATACATTTTGGCTGATAGCATCTATAAGTCCAACTGGTCTGTAGCTCTCGAAATTTCTCTATATTCTCACAGTGCAAATGGCTGATGGCAGGGGCATTGAGTACTTATGTAAGTGTGCATACACAACTGTGACCATACAATGCAGAGCACTGTAACCCCCAATACTGTATTGCAGCCTTAAAAATAGCTCAGTTGGAGCATATCCGGTGTTGCTTTGTATCACTTTATTTTGATAAAAAGGAACTGGGACTGATGCTTGTTGGGATAGGCAAGTGCTTCTCAAGTAGTTTTGGGAGGGGGGGCACAGAGCGATGCCAGGTGGGGCATATGTGACCCCAGGGAATATGCGTGGTCCCTCTAAATTGATTCCCCTAACCAAAAACAGACTCCACTGAGTTCTCCAGGACTTACTCCCAGGTAAATGGGTAGTGCAGCCTTCCCCAGCCAATTGTTTGCTTGCAGCTTATAATAAGTAAAATAATAAATATTAACACTACAATTCCATTGAGGCCCAGGTCGGAGAGTGGGGGGGGGGCTTTACTACTTCCTGGGGGGACGTACGGTAACAGAAAATAATTGAGAAGCACTAGGATAGGCCATGAATCAGCAACCCGCTGCTCTGGAGCCTCATGTGGCTCTTTCATCCTTTTACTGTGGTTCCCTCTTGCCAGTCAGCACACAATTTTGAGAAGAGCTTCTGCTTAGGGAGGGGAAAAGCATGGCCTACCTGGAGGAGACTCTATGGCAAGGGGCGGGTTTTCCAGTAACTCCACAACTAATAGGGCCTTCCGTTAGGACGGGTAGAGGAAAAAGGATGCCGTGCTAGGAGGAGACTCTATGGTGGGAGAACAGAATTGAACGGGGGCTTTTGGCTAGGACCTTTGTGGCTCTTTTGAGTATTTAAGGTTGCTGACCCCTGGGATATGCAAACATTAGTTAACTCAGAATGAGTCCCTTGCAGGGACCCTCGTGTTCTAACTGATGTCTGCATTCATCTCCAACCTCTTCTCATGAGAACTGAAAGGAGCAGGTAAGGGGACACCCTCTCATTTACTTCCCAAGACAAACCACCATGGAAAGGGAGCTGGGTTGAAAGCGTGACTCTTCTTTTCTTACCTTTTCTCAGTGTAAGCCTGGATCTTCTGAACTGTGATGTCTGAATCCAGGGCCCCAAGCAGAACCCCGATCTGACGGATGAACATGCCCTTCTGCCGCTCCGTCAGGTGGCTGACGTTCACATCTAGGATCATTTCCACAAGGTTGTTCTTCCTAGGGTCTGGGAGAATGCATCATATGAATTGGTGAGTTTGGAAGGCAACCTTGCTCAATCGCAGGGAAGAGGGTGGGTCTCATTTAAATCAGGACAAGGAAAACAAAATAAGGTCTGCTGTGGTCATCTTTGTGTCAACTATTCTTTGAGGAAAATCTCGAGGGGAGGACATGAAGGATGGCTTCTGAGAGAAGGCTGCTCCATTCCAGATGGAACCAACTTGGAGAAGGGTTGTATTGTTTAGAACCGTAGGCAAAGTCTGATTTGGGGAGGAGGATGTAGATACTTAAATCTAGTACTCTTAGGTTTGATTACTGCAATTCTCTCTACATGGGGTTACCTTTGAAAAGTGTTCGGAAACTTCAGATCATGCAGAATGAGGCCACGAGAGCTATCGTGGGGCTTCCCAGATTCGCCCACGTTTCTACAACACTCCATGGCCTGCACTGGCTGCCGATCAGTTTCCTGTCACAGTTCAAAGTGTTGGTAATGACCTTTAAAGCCCTACATGGCATTGGACCAGAATACCTCCGGAACCGCCTTCTACCGCACAAATCCCAGCGGCCGATAAGGTCCCACAGAGTTGGCCTTCTCCGGGTCCCGTCGACTAAACAATGTCGTTTGGCGGGCCCCAGAGGAAGAGCCTTCTCTGTGGCGGCCCCGGCCCTCTGGAATCAACTCCCCCCAGAGATTAGAACTGCCCCCACCCTCCTTGTCTTTTGCAAGTTACTTAAGACCCACCTGTATCGCCAGGCATGGGGGAACTGAGACACCTCCCCCAAGCTTTTACATTTTATGTATGGTATGTGTGTGTTGTATGGTTTTTAAATGATGGGGTTTTTTAGCTGTTTTTTAGTATTAGATTCGTTTCCATTGTAACATTGTTATTATTATTGTTGTGAGCCGCGCCGAGTCTTCGGAGAGGGGCGGCATACAAATCTAATAAATAATAATAATAATAATAATAATAATAATAATAATAATTATTATTATTATTATTATTATTATTATTATTAAACATTGGAGGGATAGGGTGAATTGCTCTGTCATGTGTGTGTGTGTTAGTGTTAGTTTCCATTTTTTCCTGGATTTGGAAGACAGAGGGGATGGGGGGGATTCCTTAGTTGGAGTAACTACATGCAAGTTGGGCAGTCATGTAAATCCATTTAATTAATAAATATTTTGTGTGTGTTTCTCCAGCATAAAAGGTAGGAGCCATGCAACTTTTCAGCAGTAAAATGGAAGTATCACAGTTGGAGAAAGATTTGTGGGTTGCATAAAACGATGGTGGGAAAGGAGTCTATGTCCTTTGTACACACTGTGTGTTGAGAAACATGATCTGAGTAATGTAATCTTACAGACCCTACCAGGTCACATACAGGTAATCCTTGTGATTTAGTGATCACAACTGGCACTAACAACTATATTCTTAAGTGAAGCTGTTGTGAAACTACAGCTGTGCTTGTGATGTTACTTCAGCTTCCCTTTGCTTTGATAGCCCTTAGCAATAGCACTTAGACTTGTATACCATTTCACAGTGCTTTACAACTGTCCCTAAGTGGCTTACAGAGTCAGCATATTGTCCCCAACAATGGGGGTCCTTTAAAGGCATGCATAGGTCCCAAACTGTGAGGATTGGTCGGAAAATTATTTTTTCATTGCTGTCGTAACTACAAATGGTTGTGAAATGAGGCAGTCAGTAAACAAGGACTAAAAGGACTAGTGAAACCCAATGCTATGGTCTTAGATTTTAAAATGAACAAAGCATTGTAATTTAGACCAGAGACTGTGCAGCTTAAAGTTGTGATTTCATCACATCCATGAAGGTCCATTTCCGGAATTGGAAGAGATGAATTTATCTCTTCTAATGATTATTATATGGTTGGAGGAATAGCATGCTGAAGTATATTTCTTACTACTAAGCTTGCTCCTTCATTAGTTATAAATAATCTTATTGTTACTTGTTATTAGTACATAATAATAAGATCCTAAGTGGGACGCGGTGGCTCAGTGGGCTAAGAAGCTGAGATTGTCGATCAGATGTTTGGCAGTTCAGTGGTTCGAAACCCTAGTGCTGTGTAACGGAGTAATTTCCCGTTACACAGCTTCTGCCAACCTAGCAGTTCGAAAGCATGTAAAAATGCAAGTAGAAAAATAGGGACCACATTGGTGGGGAGGTAACAGTCTACGGAGAGGGGCGGCATACAAATCTAATAAATAAATAAATAAATAAGACCTTCATTAAGACCTTCTAAAGACGGGCTACAAGAATGGTGGAAGGTCTTAAGCATAAAACGTATCAGGAAAGACTTAATGAACTCAATCTGTATAGTCTGGAGGACAGAAGGAAAAGGGGGGACATGATCAAAACATTTAAATATGTTAAAGGGTTAAATAAGGTCCAGGAGGGAAGTGTTTTTAATAGGAAAGTGAACACAAGAACAAGGGGACACAATCTGAAGTTAGTTGGGGGAAAGATCAAAAGCAACATGAGAAAATATTATTTTACTGAAAGAGTAGTAGATCCTTGGAACAAACTTCCAGCAAACATGGTTGATAAATCCACAGTAACTGAATGTAAACATGCCTGGGATAAACATATATCCATCCTAAGATAAAATACAGAAAATAGTATAAGGGCAGACTAGATGGATCATGAGGTCTTTTTCTGCCGTCAGTCTTCTATGTTTCTATGTTTCTATAAATAAACAGTGTTCCCTGCGCCTTCGGCATTTAGCCATACCGGCCACATGACAACAGAGTTGTCTTTGGACAGCGCTGGCTCTTTGGAATGGAGATGAGCACCACCCCTTAGAATCAGGAACAACTAGCACACATGTGCAAGGGGAACCTTTTCCTTTACCTTAATAGGATCCTAACCACAGTGTCTGCTTTATTTTTCCCTCTCCACATATAAGCTTCAGGTGGACCCAATCGTTTTCTGAAAGAAGATAGGATGAAGGAAATGGATGCACTCACCAGCTTTTACTTCTACAGTGGCTCGGTCCACATCACTCTCCCCTTTGGCATCAACCACTTTTAGATGAAAGGTGTACGTTCCCTCCACCAAATTGGAGAGAAACAGAATGGGATGATGATCCGAATTATTTAGCACCTCCTGTATTTCACACAAACACCCAAAAGGAAACATAGCAGAAATTCAAGATCCAGCAAAGGTCTTGAGGATGCTTCAAACTCTTAGAAACATTGCACACAAACACATGTACACAGTATAGCAAAATGGATTATCTCCTTCATGTGGAGGAGAAACTGTAAGTAACCCAGGTTTCCTTATGCAGTTTTGATCAACAACATAACCCAGTAATAGTGAACCTATAGCATGAGTGCCATAGGTGGTACATGGAGCCATATCTGCTGGCACATAAGCCATTGGCCCAGCTCAGCTCCAACATGCATGTGTGTGCCAGCCAGCTGATTTTTGGCTCACACAGAGGCACTGAGAGGGTATTTTTGGCTTCCAGAGAGCCTCCAGGGGGATGGGAGAAGGTGATTTTTCTCTCACTCGGCTCCAGGGAAGCCTTTGGAGCCTGTGGAAGGCCAAACACAAGCCTACTGGGCCCACCAGAAGTTGGAAAACAGGCCATTTCCGGCCTCCAGAGGGCCTCCGAGGGGCAGGGGAAGCTGTTTTCACCCTTCTCAAGCATTGAATTATGGGTTCAGGCACTTGCGCATGTGCGATAGTGCATGCATGCGCTCTTTTGGCACCCAAGGAAAAAAAGGTTTGCCATCACTGACATAACCAGTAAAGCACCAGAAATGCAGGACAGGCCTCTTTAAAAAAAAAGAGAGAGAGAGAATCTGAGATTTTGAAGAAAGTACATTAAGTCATTCTGATTAAATACAATTGCAGATAAAGTGAGCAAATATCAAGGGCCAATTAAGAGTGAAATAGATTTAAAAATTAAGGACAGAGCAAGGGTATTTCATAGATACAATAGCAACCATTACACAGAGATAACGCTGTGTAGCTTCAGGATGTGCTGTTTCCTCTCTGGTTATCTTCTATTAGAGCGCTCCAAAGGGCCCCTGGGGTTAATTAGTTTTATACAGATTTTACAGACTTCTCCTGTACAATATTTATGGCAGTTGTTTCCAACCTATTTAGAGGGCAACTGACTGAGGAAAATTGCTCTAAAGGAAAACAAAATTCAATATAGTGGATTGTCCCTAGCTTGTGAGCTGCTGTTATCATTCATGTGATTGTGCAAAATATGGCTAAACCTTCATGAGGCTCACAAATAGGCATAAGCTCTGCAGAAAACATGGTAGCAGACCTCTCATTACCCACCCCTGCTGCAGGGCTGCTCTCATCCCGGGTCCATAGGAAGGTGACAATTCCTTTGTCATCCGTAGATTGGGACCCATCAAGCTCTGCCGTGTTTGTAGGGAGAGTGATGGTAACGGTGTTCCCCACAATTTTTGCCACAGGAGGCTGATTTATCTCTGGGCGAAAAAGGAAGACGGAAAGGTTAGAAGGCAAATGAGTCTAGAGGGTAACAGTAGGTGTAGATACACCAGGAGAGGGATATTGGGAACATTCATTCCAGCATGGAGTCCATTATTAGCCATAACACCCAACTGGATTAATCATATTACTATGGTAAATATTAAACAATTATTGCCAACCTGCCTTCCATTGAGGACCTGTATACTGCACGAGTCAAAAAGAGGGCGGTGAAAATATTTACTGACTCCTCGCATCCTGGACATAAATTGTTTCAACTCCTACCCTCCAAATGTCGCTATAGAGCACTGAACACCAAGACAACTAGACACAAGAACAGTTTTTCCCCAAAGGCTATCAGTCTGCTAAACAAATAATTCCCTCACCACAGTCAAAATATTCACTAAGGCTGCATTACTATTACTATTAGTCTTCTCACCCATATCCTTCCACTTATGACTGTATCACTATAACTTGTTGCTTGTATCATTACAATTTATATTAATATTGTTTCCTGATTGCTTCTTTGTACCGTATGACAATCATTAAGTGTTGTACCTCATGATTCTTGACAAATGTATCTTTCCTTTTATGTACAGTGAGAGCATACAGTGGGGAAAAATGTATTCAGTCAGACACCAGTTGTGCAAGCTCTCCCACTTAAAAAGATGAGAGGCCTGAAACTGACATCATAGGTAGACCTCAACCATGAGAGACAACATGAGAGAACACATCCAGAAAATCACATTGTCTGATTTTTAACGAAAATCTTTTCCCCCACTGTATGTACCAAAGACAAATATTCTATTCTTTTATATTTAAAAATATATTTCTGGATTATTTCAACTTTCTTTGTAATTAATTGATAACTTTGAGGGAAATGATCAACCATGTTCTGGCTAGCCGAGCTTTACCAAGCTAGCCAGAATATGGTTGATCATTTCCCTCAAAGTTATCAATTAATTACAAAGAAAGTTGTATAGTCCAGAAATATATTTATTTTTAAATTCCCATTAGTTGTCGCAGGAGAAAGTAATTGCAGAATAAAGCAACAGCCAGGATGCTGGTTTAGTTCAGTGTTTCTCAAAATGAGCAACTTTAAGATGTGTAATCTTAACTCTCAGAATTCTCCAGCCAGCAGGCTTAACTTCGATTCCCAGAATTCCTCTGCCAGCATGGTCTATCTGATTTGATGGCCATTAATATATTATGAATTTGTACCTGGCACTCACCTTCTTTCACAATGACAGTAACTGAACTTTGTCCTTGTAAATTCCGTTCATCTTTGACTGTTAGTGTGAATTTGTACACTCCTACTTTAAGCCCAGAGACTGTGGCTATGCTGCTGTTGGCATTTTCCAGTTTCACACCATCTGGGCCCCTGACACAGAAGAAATAAGTTGAACTTCACAGAACTGCTTGCACAGAAAAGAAAGAAAAATGCCTGGGTCCATCAATCTCTTATAACAAAGGATTTCTGTCTCACTGTAGGTTTCAGGGAGCCTGAAGTCAACATTAATTATATAATCCCATGACAATTGTTGTGTTTTTTAAAAGATTCTTCCTCCTGCCTCCAAGATGATTATCCTTAATTTTAGCCAGAAAAAATATATTCTACCACAGAGTTCCCAACCCCCCGATTTGTGGCCCAGAACTGGTCCACAAAGCATTGGGAACTGGCCTGCGCAACCACATGAAGCTCCATTTGTGCAATGCACCAAACCATCCCCCCCAGCGCCACTGCTAGTCTGGAGACCCAGGAAGGTTGGTGATTGCGGTTCTACTACACATCTAATGTCAGAGGTGGGTTCCAACCGGTTCTAAACAGTTCTATAGAACTGGTAGTAAACTGGTGGCGACGTCATGGAGCCAGTTCTGTCAGTTCCGGTCCGATGGCATCTTATTTATTTATTTATTTTATTTATTCAATTTTTATGCCGCCCTTCTCCTTAGACTCAGGGCAACTTACAACATGTAAGCAATAGTACTTTTTGAAAGAGCCAGCGTATTGCCCCCACAATCTGGGTCCTCATTTGACCCACCTCGGAAGGATGGAAAGCTGAGTCAACCTCGAGCTGGTGATGAGATTTGAACCACTGACCTACAGATCTAGTCAGCTTCAGTGGCCTGCAGTACAGCACTCTACCTGCTGCGCCACCCCGGCTCTTGTTTTTTGCTTTTTTTTTTTTTTGCTTTATTTTTGCTTCCACGCATGCACAAAGCCAACTATATGGCACTGTGCATGCGTGTACGCAAAACGCACCCCTGCAGCTTGAAATACGTGCACAGACACATGGGGCAGAAGGAAGCAAACCAGCATTGATGTAGGAAAGAACCCACCCCTGTTTTAGGTCATATAGAAGGAATTCTTGACTGCTCCAGGGAAGGCTGCCTTGGTGTGAATACAAGGTGTTTCAAGGTTAGCAGCTTAAGTACTCAACATCATACTCAAAATAATCTACAACAATTTAGTCTGGGAGAGCAAACTAACTTATGGAGTCTCAGGCCTGTCTCAAGGTCTCAACTTAAGTAAGCAGAGCAGAGTAAATGTGTAATATATGGGGGTTTTTTCTCCACACAAAAAAACAACCCTCAAGTGCGGGAGGAAAGAGAGACATACTGTGTTTTCTCCCAAAGGAAGGAGACAATCTTCTGGTCATCTGAGCTCTTGCTGCCATCCAGAGTGGTGCTGTCCACTGGTAGGGTGAGTTCTTTGTCTGGACCAGCATCTGCCCTGGGAGGCTTATTGTTTTCTGAATAACAAATCAGAAATTGAAGAGACTAAGAATGTAGCAGAATGCTCGTAAAGAGAGGCATACAGATGGATAAACACAGGTGAAATTGATTTATAGGAAGTCAGACAATTATCTAACCCAGAGGTCTCCAACCTCCCATTGACCCCAATTTTCAAATATGACTCTTTTCTGTCACTGCTAAGTCAAAATGCTTTAAAAATGCAGGAAGACTTGAAATCCAACAAAGGTCCTGCATTATGGATTTTTCATAAACAGTCTTAAAATATAAAGTTAAGTTACACATTATAAATTTATTTGGGTACTGCCATATCTTGTTTCACTCACTTTTTATGGGATTTATACATTTATTTAACATAATCGGCTTCTACTGGGTGAACAAGGAAGCTTTCTATAAATCCAATGGAGAGATTGTAAGTGGCCTAGACAACAGTGAGAACTTAAACTTCAATCTCCTTTTTTGGCATTAGCAGAATAATAATATGTCACAAAACAGGCATTTATTTTGTTGGTAGGAGCTGCCATAGGCACGCACATGCACACACAGAGAGCGCCTGAGGGCCAAAGGGAGATGGGCTCTGAATTCCCTAGAGGGTACATGGTCAATATTTTTGGCATGTCTGTTGTTGGTTTCTTTTTATTCTTATTTTCTGAGGATTTGAACTGTTTTAAAAATAAAAATCTTTCAGGTTCGGATACTTTTTTTGTCAAAATATAAACTTAAGTTCAAATATTTTATAAAAAATCAAAATATCCTGCTCAGGTTTGGGATAATGATCACAGGTGGGATGTGGCATGTGGCCTATGAATTGCTCAGCCTTCTAATTCTCTCTATATGTGAGATAAGATCTTGACCAAGAGAGTGGCGTATCCAGCTAATGCTACCCATTGCCTCATAGCATAGAGTTTTCCTTTCCATATCAGCCCTACATTTCAGACTAAGATATAGCACATGGAGAGTAGGTTAGCAAAGTTTTAACAGATTTCCATTAAAGACCTCAATATACAGTATAGAAACTACTGTAGAGGCTTAGCTCTCTCCAGCAAATTTTTAGATTTTTTTTCTGGATGGTAATTCTTTGTGCTATGCAACATGCCATTTCTAAAGCCCAAGGAAGTTTCGAATGCTACTTTTTATTCTTTAAGAGTGTGTGCATTTATTTGGGGAAAATGTTTTTTTTTAAAAGAAGTCAAGGCCTTTTAAGTTCCATTGGTTGCAGCAATAGTATTTTAAAAGCATGTGTCCCTGTAGAATGATACTCAAGAAGTTAGTTAGAATAAATTAGTACATCGCTGTATTAACATCCCCACTCTACATCTGGTCCATAACTATAACTAGGTTTCTAGGAGGTAACAGGGATTTGCCTTTTGCATTCCCTTATGCAAAACAGTTTGTTTTGAAAGGATACCTACCAGGCTGTACAATTACAGTGACCTCAGCAGTGGACTGATGTCCAGCAGAATCTGTCACTGTCAGTTGATAGGTGTAATCACCTTCACGCATGGCTGAGAGCTGCAGGGTTGAAGTCCTGACGCCCTATAAAGAGGAGGAGGAGGAGAGCAGGATTTAATATATTACTAACCATTTCATTATTTTGAATCAACATTCTGGGGCAAGAAATAACAAAACACAGCCTCCTATTCAAGCTTGCAAAGGCTGCATGTTGCAGAGGGGATGGGCATCACCAAAGTGGAACTTACCTAGCTCAAATAGGAAACTGTTATTATTGCTACCGTCAAGAAAAGAAAGGATAGGTTACAGCTCCCAATATGTCTATCCAATCCGTAGTCCATGAACTAAGAACTTGTAATTCTCCAGATATTGCTAACTTCAATTCCCAACAACCCTCACCACTAGCTGTGTTTCTGAGGGATTCACAAGTTTTAGTTCAAGATCTGGAGAGCCACAAGTTGCTTATCCCTCCTTAGATTCCTCATCTCAGTACAGCAGAGAGATAAGGAAGGCTGATTAAACTTTTCATTTTGGATGGCCAGAATGAATCCAATAGAATAGAATAGAAATAAAAACAGAAAAGAAATAGGAATAGAATAGAATATGTCAGTACTTCACCGGTTGGGTTTGTCAATAGATGAACTAACCAGCAATGTATGTTTGGAAGAATTAGTATAAGGGCTAGGGCTGCAGTTAGCCATAAAAGGGAGTCAGATGTGTTACTCTTCATTGGTTATTGCGGCTAGTCTTGCTAATGCTTGCTATTGCTCTATTGCTCTTGCTAATTCCCTGATCTCACTCTGCTAATTTTGTCTGTATGACTATATTATATATTTTCTGTGTGCTAAATGTCGGTCTATGTATTATGTATTTATGGTATTATATAGAACTGTGTGTTCTGCAGGAGAGGAATATTGTAGAATTATATATTTCTATAGAACTGTGTGTTCTGAAGGGGAATAAGAACATAAGAACATAAGAAGAGTCATGCTGAATCAGCCCATCGAGTCCAGCATTCTGTGTCACCAATTGTCCATGGGGATCTTGAGCAGAAAGAGAAGGCAAAACCCTCCCTATTCCTTAACCCCCAACAAATGGTACTCAAGGGAATCCTGCCTGCCTCATCCAACGTTTCAATAACCACTGATACACTTGGCCTTCAGGAATCTGTCTAATCCTGCCTTGAAGCTATCAAAGCTGACAGCTGTCAAGACCTCTTCTGGAAGTGAATTCCATAAACTAATGACCCTTTGGGTGAAGAAATATTTCCCTTTATTTGTCCTCACTTTCTTACCTATGAGTTTTATGGAGTGCCCCCTCGTCCTAGTATTGTGTGATAGAGAAAATAATTTTTCTCCATTTTTTCTATCCCATGCATGATTTTATACACTTCGATCAAGTCACCCCTTAAACTCCGTCTTTCAAGGCTTGATCACACCTGTTGCCCATTCTTGCACCTTTCCCAGTTCCATTATATCCTTCTTGAGGTGCGGTGACCAGAACTGTACACAGTACTCCAAGTGTGGTCATACCATCGATTTGTACAGAGGCAATGCAACACTTGCCGACTTATTTTCGATTCCCTTTCTAATCATGCCAAGCATGGAATTTGCTTTTTTCACTGTTGCTGCGCACTGGGTTGACAACTTCATTGAGCTGTCCACCAAAACCCCAGGATCCCTTTCTTGGGTTGAATATTATATTGTTTAGCTGCTGTATGTATAGAACTGTATATTCTGATATCTGGTTTGTATATGATTGCTTGACTTGGATATGTATGTAGTTGGCTGTTTACTGATTAATCTATTGAATACATTGTAAATAATATTTATATTCTTACTTATTAATCTGTGTTATTGGCTGAAAACCCACCACTGCCACATATACTCTGTTTCTAAGTCTAGGATTCTAACATTGGTTATAAGCCCAGTGTGGAATGCTAACAGAATGGAATGGAATTCTTTATTGGCCAAGTACAATTGGACACACAAGGAATTTGTCTTTGGTGCATATCCTCTCATAGGGTAGAAATAAGCAATCAAATCATATTAGGAAACCATCTAGAATTAAGAAACAAATTAGAAACAATCAATATAAATCCTGAGTATACAAGTTACAGCCATAGAGTCATAAGTGGGAGATGATGTTTGATAGGAATGATGAGAAGACTAATAGTAATTTGTTTAGTAGAGTGATGGCATTCAGGAAAAAGATGTCCTTGTGTCTAGTTGTTTTGGTGTGCAGCATTCTACAGTGAAGTTTTGAGGCTAGGAGTTGAAACAGTTTATGTCCAGGATGGAAGGGGTCTGTAGATATTTTCTTTTTTGACTCGTGCAGTATACAGCCCCTTAACCCAAGGGTTACACCTCAGATAAGCACAATTTTAGTTCTTATTTCAGAACTAAGGAATACAGTTAAATGAAAGCTAATCTGGGAGACTTGGATATCATGCATTTTGGTGAAGAAAACTAGCCTTGGGTACTTATATGCATGGCAATTCTGATCTAGAAGAGGAACAGCAACCAACCCAGCCAAAAATTACATTGTCAGCAGGAGAGAACCTAACCATCTCGCCACCTTTTCTATGGATTGAACCAAAATGTCCACTATTAAAGAAAATGCATGAGACAGGAATTTCCACATTTATTTTCATTACATTTATCGAAAATGAGAGGTAGATGGATAATCACTAGGCCAGGGTGTCCCCAAATTTGCCAACTTTTAGATTTGTGAACTTCAAATTCTCCAGCCAGCTATGCTGAGTCATAAAATTCCTTGAAAATAAAAAGGGCATGTGACTGCAGCCAATTTAAAGCTTGCCCACTAGCGTGTCTTGAACACAAATGTTAACATTAAGAACCATATTATTTCTTAATAATGTAGAATCATTTGTTATAAAAGCAAATATTGGATACCAATTGTCTACAAAAATTAGTATATTTTTTCCCCAAGTTGAGTTGTAAAGTGTATTAAGAAAAAGTTTAGGATCTCCTTGAAACGGGGGTCCTGGTGATCTTACCTGCATTTCTGCTACCTTGACTTTGCTGTTGGGGCTAAGGGACCATTCGTAGCTGACAATGCCGTGGTCATCTGTGCTCTGATTTCCATAAAGGGTGATGGAATTTTGAGGCAGAGTGATCACTTGATTGGGGCCTGCATTTGCCACGGGAGGGTAATCCACCGCTTTGTTCACTGTCAGGCTAGCGGTGGTAGAGTTGCTGGCTCCATCAGAATCCACCACAGTGAGGCTAAAGTGGGAGAGAAGATGAGGCAGTGTAAAGATCAAGCCTGAAAGGGAACAATTTTGCAGGCAGCGATCAGAGCTGAACCTGGCAATCGGACGCATGCTACCTCCAATGTTTTTCACTTGCATTTATTAGCTCCTAACAGAATTGGCTGAAATGTTGAGATGGTGCTTAGTTGAACATGTGCGGCAAAATGCCTGGCTATAGGGGTTATTTATTTCCCATGCTGATGAAACCGAAATTTAAGTAAATATTATTTATTTATTTATTTATTTATTTATTTATTTATTATTATTATTATTTAATTATTTATTTATTTATTTATTTATTTGATTTGATTTGTATGCTGCCCCTCTCTGCAGACTCGGGGCGGCTAACAACAGCAATAAAACAGCATATAATAATAATGCAATACTAAAACAGTTTAAAACCCTTATTATAAAACCAAACATATGTACAGACATACCATGCATAAAATTGTAAAGGCCTAAGGGGAAAGAGTATCTCAATTCCCCCATGCCTGGCGGCAGAGGTGGGTCCCAAGCAGCCCACGAAAGGCAATGAGGGTGGGGGCAACTCCAATCTCCCGGGGGAGTCGGCTCCAGAGGGCCGGGGCCGCCACAGAGAAGGCCCCTCCCCCGGATCCCGCCAAGTGACACTGCCCAGTTGACGGGACCCGGAGAAGACCCACCCTGCGGGACCCAACCGGTCGCCGGGACCCGCGCAGCAGAAGGCGGTCCCCGAGACAATCCGGTCCGGTGCCACGAAGGGCCCCATAGGTCACAACCAACACCCCGAACCGTGACCGGAATCTGATCGGCAACCAATGCAAATATTAATACTTCTGGGAGCAGCTCTAACTGCTGACCACAGCTTAACAGAGTAACACTCTGAAGCCCTGCATTTTTATTCACAGCAAAGTTAGGAGCTTCTTAACAAGCAGTATGGAATTTTCCACTCTTTGCATTGAAGATACATCATTTCCACAATGCACCAAGAAATTCTACAAGACACCAAGCCTCAATTAGTGAAGTCTGGTTGTGCTCCAGGGACTCAGGGGACTTCTTAACAGTGGCCACTATTGAACAGGTCTCTTCCCTAATGGATATGCAGTTGGCTGGTTCAAAAACCCACCTGTACCAATGATCTTTTAATCAAAGCTTTTATTATACTTTCTTGCTATGATCTGGGAAACTGCCTTGTACTGGTGGAATGATATCGAATGCACAATTTTTAAAACTGGTATAATATTAATACCAAACTTCATAATGGTAATTTTATATCATCTGTAGCCCTGGGTATTCTATTAATAAATCTGTTAAAATATTAATGCCATAAATCATTTAAAATAAATATCAGAATTCAGTGCCAGAGGGCTTAAGGCTTGTGTGGTGTGGCAATTTTGTATCATTAAGCATTTGCCAATGCCCCGTAAATAAGGTGAAATTAAAGGAACAATTTGGATAAGGTGGGTGAAAGAAGTGGCCGAAAAGGCTTTTGTGAATAATGGTTTCAGATCTGTGGCAATCTAGTGTGGGCACTTCTGTGTATATGAGTCTCATGAATAATAAGGCTTCTTTGCAATTACCAGTTTCAAGCTAGTACTCACTGCCAAAGTAAATACATTTTTAAAGTGTTCCTCAAAAGTGCCAAAGAAATCCTTTCAGAAACAGCTGAAAAGCCTTGCTAAGCATGAAAAAAGAAGCATAAAGGAACAACTTGGCAATTAAGGCTAGCACACGATCCAAGATTCACTGCTGGTTTTGAATGCACAGATGAAATCTAAGCTGTCACATTTTATAGGCTATTTTCTATTTGATAATCTGTCTGTTCACTTATGGAGGGGTCTGTAACAGAGCCACGCAAACAGTTCATTATTTTAAATCTTTGGCAAAGCAACCCAGGAAACGGCTTCTGAGAAGAGAACATCTGAAGCATACCATCCTACCACTGATCAAAAGGGGAAAGGGGGAGGAAAAAAAAGCTTTTTAGGCTTAAAACATTTCTTCTACAAAGCAAACGGCAGCTATACCAATGAGTAATCCTTATCCTTTAGCTATTAAATTGAAGCCAGCTAGACTAAATACAAGGAAAACTGAATAATATTTTTTCTAATATTTATTTTTTCTATTTACAATCCTGTAATCCCTTTTATCAGTGGTAGAGGCTGGATTGAATGGAGCTGAGTGTTGACTGGCCGGATGTACTTCCTTATTTATTTAAATTGATTATAGCCAGAGGTGGGCTGCTAAGGTGGAACGGTGACGTGTGCTTGCCCCCATGGCTCTGAGTGCTAGTGGAGTCCAGCGCAATTCTGCTACTGCACCTGGGCGTGGAGCGAAACTGTACGCGGACACACAGACGTACCTGTGCCATAGTCACTGTTCCACCTTAGCAGTCCACCTCTGATTATGCCTGCCCAAATCCAATGGTGTGCAATAGCCCCATCCATTAAAACAGATAAACCTAAAACTACAGATAGCCCAAACAACAGAGAATTGCTCCAAAGTATCTCTAGAAAATGTCACCCTTTTACAAAAGAAGTTAATTTAAACATATTGTGACATATCCTCATGATTTTATTATTCATTTGCTGTGTCTTGATAACTCTTAAGATTAGGTTTTTAACTGAAACTTTAGTTAAACAAACAGGTATGTAAATACTATTTTTTTAAAAAGTTGCAGGCCAGGTAGAAGAGAGGGAAGAAGGGATAAATTTAGAAATAAATAATGGAGGATAATGAGCCATTGGATATTCTTTCACTAATGTTCCTAACTCGCTAAAAACAAGCTAATGTGGGGCCCAACTGTTTTATGAATGCAGCAACAGCCTCCTGGATCCAGAATGATGCTAGTAGCAGCTTTGCCAGATTATGTTGTGAACTGAGGTGTATATGCTTATATAAGCAGACCACCTACACAGGCTAACAAACAAAAAAACCTAAAAACCATTGTGGGTAAAAACAGCATTGCTGTTCTTAGAACTGATTTAGTTGCTAAGCTTATTATGTAATCTAAAGTAACACTGTATTTTGGAGTCACAATCTGAGGTAGGATCCCTCGACTTACCGGAATGTGTAATTTCCTGGTACCAGGTTGGTCAATTCCAGAATATCTGTATCAGCAGGTAACTTCTCTTCTCGAAGAGGCCCCTTTAATTCTTCCCAATGATAGCTGACTATTTTGTCATCATCAGTACTATCTGGCCAGTGAACAGAGATGATGTGAGTTTTATTTTACAAGCCACTTTCTCCATAAACATACAATAACAATATTCAAATCTACCGTATTTAAAAATTAGTCTAAAGCTGATGTGTACTTTGTTGTGGTTGGCTCTGCCCCAGCTCCTGCCCCAAGGAATGTGTCACAGGCCTGTTTTGCTCCTGATAGAATCTCCCAACGAAGTCTCCTCTGTCGAAGGAAGCGTGAGTGGCAGGGAAGAGGGGAGTTTGGCAGACAGCCCAGGAGGAGATCAATCATCCTTATCATCCCTGGATTCTGAACAAGAACTTATGACGGACCCATGCATGCGTAGAGTGATGCATAGGAGAGAACAACTGAAGGATTATTACAGGAGATAAGTGAGGCCACCTGTGGTTGGGTGGGGCTGCTGTAATTAGTGCTACAGATAAAAAGAGCAGTGTGCTGGTTTAGCCTCATGGAAGTTTATCTGATTCATAGTTCATCAAGATCATGGTTTCTTGTTTCCCTGTTCAAGACTGTGTGTGGAATTTCTGGACTTTTGGAATTGGACTCAATTTCCCAGTCACTGGGTGAGAAATTGGATTGCATTTAACCTGCGCCTTGTGTGTGTACCAGAAAATCCCTTTGACATTTAAAAAGGGAGTTTTTTCTGCTTTTCTGTTGATAAAGACTTTTGGTTTTCCTTCTATCGTGTGGTGTGTGTCTTTTTGGACTAATTACCCTGTAATTACGGGCAGTTGAGACACACTTGCAGAACAGTACCACAATATTTAATTACAATTTCCAAGAATGATGCTATAGCAACAATTAGATTTTCAGGGGATGATCAAGAGCCCATGGAGAGAAGCTGTGTTATAGATATTATATTTGATTCCAGTTTCAATCTCCAGAATGTCATGAACAGGGCAAAAAAAAATGAAGATGAGACCCTGGATGGGCCAGAAATAATTCTAGCCATCATGTTTAACGGGCTACAATTTTGTAAAACAATTTTCCTCAAATCAATGGCCTTTGGAAGAGCTGAAGAAGAAATCACCAGAATTGTTTGTGGAGATTCTCAATCATCCAACTTGTCTCAAAGGTCCTTTTTCTCCCCTTTCCCCAAAAGGCAATTGGACTGTTTTTTTCCTTGAGAAAGAAGAAGAAAACGTTTCATTTCTTATCCAAGAAGCTTCACCAGTTCAGATGGCCGGGGGGGGGGGCACAGGGAATGGAAGGGCAGGTTATGATAGGATGGTGGAGGAGCTATGGAAGGATTGTATTTCTTTGCAGTCACCTGTGCTCTCAGGTTCACCTGAATCAGGGTGCAATTGATTGTGGAAACTTCTTGGAACAGCTCCTAGGGCTGCAGTGTACACTGGAGACAGATGGACTCTTATTCCTCCCAATCTGTTGAGGGAGGGGTGTTCAATTCTAACATAGATGGATACTCCCTACCACTTAATGTTTTCTTCCTCTTCCTCAAGGAAAAAAAACAGTCCAGTTGTCTTTTGAAAAAGGGGAAAAGCACCTTTGAGACAATCTTCAGAATTATTTTGGCTGAGCTGATTGAAAAGACGTTGTCCTTGACATGTGATCACATTTGTGACCAGAATTTCCATTGAATTTTCTTGCCAGAAGACAGCTGGGAAGATTGCAAATGGTGAACACACAATCCTGGGATACTACAACCAAGGCAAATACATACCAAGTGCCAAGTGCTTGAGACTATGGGGATGCTGCAATGATTGTAAAATGACTGGAAAAAAGTATAAGTCACTTTTTAAATGGTATTTGAATAATTGCTGAACTAATGTTGGTAAATCGAGAACTACATACACCTAGGAGAGGTAGGGGAGGTAAGAGCATAGAAGACTGGCATAAAATACTTGGAGGAATTAAAGCCATTTAGTACAAAGAGCTAACATACAAACTGATGATCTTTTAAATCCTCATCATTTGCAACCATTTGAATGCAAAAATCCTTTAACATGGCTTTCTTTGTTATTGAAAAGGAAAAGGGAAAATAGAGCTTATTTTTTAACAGGTGTCAGAATCTCGTCCTGATAATATGGCAGCATGAAGTTTAGGACTAGAACTGGGAAACTGAAAACCAGAGTTTAATTGTGTGTGTGTGTGTGTGTGAAAGTAGCATAAAGCCTTGAGTCTTTTAGACATTAAGTTATGCATTTGGCAGTTATGACTTGTAGATAGGAAATCCAAGAAGTGCGTTACACCTGAAGTGCTTCGAGGCATACCTCTTGTGTTTTGTTTTTTTTCTTAATGAATTATTGTTGCCTTCCCTAGCTTTTCTGATGCTTTTAGGAGCAGATGGCAATGGTTATGTTGATACTGGGAAACTGCCAAATAGGCTGCAAGGAGGGTCCAAGCAAGGGCCTAGCTTGGCAGTCATTGTACAACTGCAAGTGGCCTAAGGTTGACCTCCCCCGAGATCCATGAAGCCTTATCGTGTTCTTTCCAGGGGAAGGCAAGAAGTCAGGAGAGATTTCTATAACACCAGTGGTAGACCATAAAGTAAGTAGCCATCCTTGACAGTCCCTGGTTGCCTGTGTCTGACGTTCAAGTACTTACGGCTGCCATCGATGACCGTTGAGGTGGTTGGAAGAGAGATCTCCAGGAATGGGGGTGACACAATGGCCACAGGTGGCTGATTTACTCGAGGCTCTGCAGTGACAAAAGAAATATGACAATTCCCCTAGGACCCTATTAGAACAGTGATACTGAATCTTTTTTTTTTGGGGGGGGGGGGGGCAAAAGGGCACGTCTGTCCACGATAGCACACACTTGCGTGCCCACACCCAGGGGAAGAGCCTTCTCTGTGGTGGCCCCGGCCCTCTGGAACCAACTCCCCCCAGAGATTAGAATTGCCCCCACCCTCCTTGCCTTTCGGAAGCTACTTAAAACCCACCTCTGCCGTCAGGCATGGGGGAATTGAGATCCTCTTTCCCCCTAGGCCTTTACAATTCTATGCATGGTATGTATGTATGTATGTATGTATGTATGTATGTATGTATGTATGGTTTTTATATTAATGGGTTTTTTAATCGTTTTTAGTATTAGACTACTATTGTACAGTGGTACCTCGAGATACGAGTTTAATTCGTTCCGGACCTGGGCTCTTAAGTCGAGCAGCTCTTATCTCGAACGACTTTTCCCCATAGGAATTAATGTAAATAATTTTAATTGGTTCCAGCCCTCAAAAAACTCACAAAGTTAGTCTAAATTATGCAGAAAGACATGTTTTTAATGAAGAAATGTACATGTACATATAAATGAATAATGAAGTTTCTTTCACTTAACTTGTAAACTTTCTTAAACTTTTAAATTTACATATGTTCAACTTCTCTGCCACCCAATCCTGTAGGACAGAGGTCCCCAACCCTTTTTGCACCAGGGACCGGCTTTAAGCGATCAAGAGAGGAATGGGTGAATGAATGGACGGAGGGTGGGAAGGAAGGAAAGAGGGAAGGGACAGGAACAGAGGAAGGAAGCAAGGAAACTTATGAAAGGGGAGAGTAAGAGAGGAATGAGTGAAGGGAGGGAGGGAGGGAAGAAGGTGGGAAGGAGAAAGAAAAGAAGAAATAGAGGAAGGGAAGGTAAAAGAGAGAAAGAAAAAGAGCAAGCAAGCAAGCAAGCAAGCAAGCAAGCAAGCAAGCAAGAAAGAAAGAAAGAAAGAAAGAAAGGGGGAAGGGACAGGAACAGAGGAAGGAAGCAAGGAAACTTATGAAAGGGGAGAGTAAGAGAGGAATGAGTGAAGGGAGGGAGGGAGGGAAGAAGGTGGGAAGTAGAAAGAAAAGAAGAAATAGAGGAATGGAAGGTAAAAGAGAGAAATAAAAAGAGCAAGAAAGAAAGCTGCAAGCACCCCCCCGAGCCCCCCAGGCCGGCTGCAACCTTTTAAAACATGCGCGCCGCTTCGCAGCTGTCTCCTGAAGCCGAACGCGGAAGTTAGCGTTTGGCTTCAGGAGACAGCTCCTTGGCGCTTGTATCTCGAATTTGGGCTTGTAAGTAGAACAAAAATATCTCTCCCCTCCCAGCTCTTATCTCGAGTTGCTCTTAAGTAGAGCAGCTCTTATGTCGGGGTTCCACTGTACACTGTTTTATTGTTGCTGTTAGCCGCTTCGAGTCTCCAGAGAGGGGCGGCATATACCGTATTTTTCGCTCCATAAGACGCAGTTTTTTTCCTCCCAAAGTAGGATGAAAAATCAGCCGCGTCGTATGGAGCGAAGATGCAGGCAGGGAGGGGGGGAGGCGCTGGAGCAGAGGGGCGGCGGCGGTCTTCATCTGGAGACCGCCGCCTCTGTCGCCGCCTCTCCTCTTCCCAACCCCGAAGAGAGCCGCGCCTTTCGGCCTCCGGAAGTGCTGGGCCGGGGGACGCCTCCGTCTAGGAGGCGGAGCGGCACCGGAGGAGCGTTGACGGCTCCGAGCCTTTGGGAAGGCTATGGGAATCGCTTCAGGAGGCGGGGAGGTCTCGAAGACCCAAAACCCAGCCAGTCGCTCGCAGCCGGTCAGCGGAGAGATGCGGCAGCCAAGGGGAAGCGACAACAGCTGCTGCCGTTCTCACTTCAGTTGTTTTGGGTAACCTTATTAACTTTCCCTTCCCGCACTCCTTATGGCTGGGCGCTCTTGGCTTTCCCGCTTCCCAAGCTTGGCCACCGCAGCCAAGCAGAGCCTGAACGAGAGATTCAATTTTTCCTTAACAAATCATGTTTAAAGTTCAAATTACAAAAGAAAGGCTTAATGAGCTGTCCTGAAACATCTGCAGTTTACAAACCAAAATTGAAAATTTTGCAGATTAGGCAGTCAAAACTTCTTGTGGCATAACAATTTGGGTGAACCTCTCTGGGTATGCTAATCATTAAGACTGATTTGTGTTATTGGATGAGGTTATTGGATGAGGTGTATTTCTTTAATGGTCAATTGCCACTCAACAACTTACTGAAAATGGTGGTAGATGACTCATAAAGCTATTTATCATTTCATTGTTTTTTCACTTTTTGCAGCCACATAAGTGGATTTCAAATAAAAACTGTTTTACAACAAAATATACAGCCCTCCCATTTTCCAACTAAACTCGTCAAATTGTGCTATTGTCATATTGTGGAAAGGAATGTTTTGTTTTAAAATATTCACGACAGTCAAGCTCTCAAATGTTTTCTGTGCAAAAACAAGTACTGTTTGTATATTTTCCCAATTCCCCTAGGGCAGTGTTATTGTAATAAATATTTTAGCCTACTTTTTGGCTCAAAATATTTTTTTTCTATTTTCCTCCTCTAAAATCTAGGTGCGTCTTATCAGCAGGTGCGTCTTATAGAGCGAAAAATACGGTAAATCCAATCAATCAATCAATCAATCAATCAATCATGCAATGCCCCACCTGTGCATTGCGCACAACCCTCTCTCCCGCACGAACTTCCCCCTGCACATGTGCACAAACCTCACTGAAGCCTCCAGAGCCTGTGGATGGCAAAAAAACAGGCCCAATGGGCCTACTGGAAATTCATTTCTGAACTTCCAGTAGGCCCATTGGCCATTTTTCACCTTTCCCAGGCTTCAGGAGGCTTTCCTGAAGCCTGGGGAGGGCAAAAACAGCTTCCTCCCACCCTCCAGAATGTGGAAAATCAGCTGGCCAGCATGCTGGGGCTGACGCAGGGCAATGCCTCACATGCCCTCAGATATGGCTCTGCATGCTACCTCTGGCCTGCATGCCATAGGTTCGCCATCACAGTATTAGAAGATAATTGTGGCACATGCCATCTCCTTTAGAAATCCACTTCATTCAATTGGAACATAGTGGTACAAATAAGAACCATAAAAACTCAATGTTGCTTCTGGATTGTGCTAGCTAGACCAGTGATTTTCAACCTTTTTTGAGCCGTGGCACATTTTTTTACATTTACAAAATCCTGGGGCACACCACCAACCAAAATAACACAAAATGACACCCTATGACACTCTCCTCTCTTTTTCCATCCCTGTCTCCTCCCCACGTGTGTGTGTGTATACATACACACTCTTGAACTATTTTCAAAAACAGGTGAGGGCTGAGGGGTTTCTCTCTCTTATTCTTTGGGTGCTTTTTATCATATGCTTTAAATCAAGAGCCACTTCTCTCTTTCTTTTGTTTCTCTCTCCTCTCATTCTGTTTCAATTATTTTCTCATTTCTCTTTTTTCTTCCCCCTTTTTCTCTCATTTCTTTCTCTCTCCCTTCCTCTCCTTTTCTCTCTTTCTCTTGCTTTCTTTCTCTCTCACTCTTGCTTTCTTGCTCTTTCTTTTCTCTCTCTCTCTTGCTTTCTTTCTCTCTTGCTTTCTCTCTCTTGCTTTTCTTTCTCTCTCCTGCTTTCTCTCTCTCACCCTCTCTTTCTCTCTTGCTTTCTTTCTCTCTCTCACTCTCTCTCTTTCAGCAAAAAGTTGCGAGACTGGAACGTGAGCTTCCTTCTTCGCGGCACACCTGACCATGTCTCGCGGCACACTAGTGTGCCACGGCACACTGGTTGAAAAACACTGAGCTAGACAACCTTAAGATGAACCCTCTGGAGCTCCAAGACCCTGTCCTGTTCACTGTGCAATATGCTATTCTATCTTTAAAGGCTAGTGTAAAGGATTAATAGAAGAATCTATGAAAAAGTCTGAATTATTTAGAAATGTGTGTAAAATGTAAAATCATTAGATGGCTACAGCAACTTTTCAGCTTCAAAATCCTGGTGGTAAGGCAAACAATCCCGCCATTAAGTTGGGGTAGTATTATAACCGTCAGAATTACTTATTTACAGTCTCTGGATGAAGCTTCTAGCATTTTTCAAAGAGTTGACAGGGAAGCAAAATTGCCCTCAGTTTGCTGCATATGTTCAACATGCCTTCATATTCATGTTTGTAGTCCTAAATTCTGGATTAGCAAGGTTGGCTGCCCACTGCAATTCATTAGAGACATCGACTCTGGTTGCCTTTGTGCTAAGAATCATCTTTTGCAAGTAATGCCAGGCAAGTATTCCGATGGATAATAGGGAGTATTAAAATAACAAGGCAGAAAAAAAGCTCTGCAGAGCTTTTGCAGTTCATAACCAAGGCAACACCATTTAGTCGATGCTGTATTGTCTAACTTAAAATAATTAGCAGTAAACAGTAAACACTTCCAAAAGCAGGCAGTCTTATTAGACTGCTGGTATAAAAAACAATCTGTTGCATCCTAGCTAACTTATTTTCATATAAACTTTATGCATCAAGCCCACTTCATCAGACAGATGGAACAAAACCCCTGAGAGAGATTCTTGAGTATAAAAGAAGTACAAAAGAAGGGAATAAGAAGGACACAGAATGGTTAGATGCTGGTCATAATAAGATTTCAGAGGTCTGTGTTTTGCCTCAAAAGGCACTAAACCCAGTGTGATGTGAGTTTTAGTGTTGTGGAAGTGGTGGCTTGTCAAAATTTAACCTATTTCTTTTCAAAGAATTACATCACTGGATAAATCCAGGGGAGCATCTGCAGTTCAAGACAAGCCTATAGTGTTTTCAGAGGGGCAGAAAATGGTTTATATTTATTATTCATGCTCAAATTGCTTCCTGGGTATGATCTCACATCATGAAGAAGCATTGCCAAAAAAATTATATAACCACCACTAACAGAAACACTGCTGCTGCTCACACAAAGTACAGAAAGGGAAAAGAGGTGAAAAGAATGTGATAATGACACACTCCTTTTCCTCTCTCAAAACCAAGTCAAACGTTTTGCTTAGAAAATATTCAGGTCAGCGATAATTTGGGCTACTTAGCTTGCTTTTCAAATGTTTACAAAAACAGGAAATGGGAAGAATAAGACTTGGGAAGACAATGCAGAACAGAAGGAGTTCGAAGTAATTATTGAGCATACCTGGTTTAACTGTCACATTCACCATCCCTTCTCCATGTGCATTATCACCATCTACTATCACATTGAATTCATATAGGCCAACTGTGAGCTGCCAAACAAAACAAGCACGGGTTGTTAATAAAAGGGCAAGGCTATGAAGATATATTAAAAAGAAAATCAATCACAAGGAATATTGGCAGCATGTCTGAGGCAGGCCTTGGTACCACGCTGTTCCTCTCTCTTTCCACCACTTCCATCATGAGCAGTAGTCACCAAAAGATGTTGCCACATGCTCAGGGAACCTTTAGGAGCCAAGGAAAGATTCAGATAAAATGGGATGAAAATATTGGAAAGCTTCAAACTGTTTAATGTGCTGCTCCCATGGAACGTGTTGTTGTTTAAAACAGGGGTGGGTTCTAACCTACCTCACTGCCGGTTCACTTCACTGTGCTGCATTGCTGTGCAAGCGCTTTGCGCACACATGTGCAATACTGAAAAGAATATTAACCCCCCCAACCCCCCCCCCAAAAAAACCCCAAGATGGTGACGCATGTGCAGTGCCTGAAACACAGCTTCTGCGCATGGGAAAAAGAAAATAATAATTATAATAATATTTTTTAAAAAAAATCCAACAAAAACAATGGAGGCACCCACAGACAGGCACAGACTGAACTGGTTCCATGATGTCATTGTGACATCACCAGCGGTCTGCTACCAGTTTGGGAGAATCAGTCCGAACCAGGAGGAACCCACCTCTGGTTTTAAAGCGTTCTTCACATACACTAAAAAAGTAATGCTAAACTAGCCTGCTAAACTAGCCTGCATTCTCATTCTGTGAATTTTTTTACATTCCTGTGCTCTTGCATTCTTGTTTCATTCATTTAACCTTTTGCAGGTGGGACAATAGAAGGAGAATACAGTGATCCCCCGAGTTTCGCGATCTCGATCTTTGCGAAACGCTATATCACGATTTTTCCACCCGATGACGTCACTCCCTTCCTTTCTCATCTTTCTTTCTCTCTCTCTTTCTCTATCTTGCTTCTTCCTCTCTCACACTCTCTTCCTCCCTCTCTCATCTCTTTCTTTCCTTCTCTCTCTTTCTCTATCTCTCCCCCTCTTGCTCTCGAGCAGCAAGCGAGCAGCCGGGCGGGCGGGTGAACGGGCAAGCGGAGCGGCCGGGTGAACAGGAAAGCGAGCAGCCGGGCGGGCGGGCGAACGGGCAAGCGGAGCAGCCGGGCGGGCGGGTCAACGGGCAAGCGAGCAGCCGGGCGGGCGGGTGAACGGGCAAGCGGCAAGCGATCTTGGGGTTTCCGCTTTGCCTGGGTGGCGGGAAGACCCAGGGAAGGTTCCTTCGGCCGCCCAACAGCTGATCTGCTCCGCAGCGCGGTAGCAGCGAGGAGACGAAGATGGGGTTTCCCCGTTGCCTGGGCAACGGGGAAACCCCATCTTCGGCTCCTCGCTGCTGCCGCACTGCGGAGCAGATCAGCTGTTGGGCGGCCGAAGGAACCTTCCCTGGGTCTTCCCCGCCGCCCACACGCAAACTCCACCATCTGCGCATGTGCGGCCATGGAAAAAGGGGCGCGCATGTGCAGATGGTGTTTTTACTTCCGCACCACTACATCCCGAAAAATCGATTATTGCGAGGGGTCTTGGAACGGAACCCTCGCGATAATCGGGGGATCACTGTATCTACAATGAACAGATAAAGACACAGACAGCAATGATGTTTTTTGTTGCCATTTTTCTTTTATTGTTATGTGTGTTGGGACTGGTCTCTAGCTTCATGTAATTTTCATTGTATGTACTGTATATACTGTGTATACACATACAATGACAAGAAAGTATGTATGTATGTATGTATGTATGTATGTATGTATGTATGTATGTATGTATGTATTCTTTCTTTCTTTCTTTCATTCATTCATTCATCGGAACCTTATACAATGACACATCCTACCTATAGTTCTTGCTAGGCAAACTCACCTTGGACAATTTGAGAATCTGAGAATGCTGTCCTTCCATCTCTCCACTATAATCCTTTGGGTGCGTAATCAACCTCCAATCATAGGAATAGCTACTCCCTAGTGGAAGAAGATCAGAGATTATGGCAAGGGCTTATATGTGCATGTCAAAGATATTCAAAATATAATGCCAATATGGGAACAGCTTATGCAGAACAATCGTTTTCTTTAAGATGCCATATTTATTTGAGTAAGTCTTGATTTGGCCAGGCTTCCTAACTTCATCTTCCACCTTGAACTTACATACATTTGCAAAACAAACTTGCAAGGGCTACCAAATTTTGAATAGGGCTGTTCAGCTCCTACCTTGAGGTGGTGAAGGCAGGACAAATGCATTCAGTTCCACTTCATTTTTTGGCAGGGTCACCTGGACACTGCCTCCAGCAGAAACTGCCAATTTCTTAATAACTGTGGAGAAAAATTAACATTCAAACACAGAGTAGAACTTGAGACAATTCACATTTGTAAAAAAAAAATTATTTACTTTATTTAAATAACATGTACACATTCAATTTCAATCAAACAGTGTGTTGTCTGGATACGGTTGTTTTTAGGCAATTGTAATCAAAATGCTTACAATAGCATTCATCACAATGATATTGATATTATAATAACAATAATATTTAGCATGTCTATTTTATCTAATTTTCATTTTAACATTTATAATTTATATTTAACATTGATATGTCCCTGCATTTCTAAGTTCTGTTTCTATTGTCCAACGATTTGTAAAATAAGACCCATGTCAAAAAGTATTCAGTTTCTTCTTTGTCCTTAATAGTAAGCGTTATTCTCATCTATTAATCAATATACTATTTTTATCTTTTTTTAGGTTTCAGAGTGCACAGATGCTCATGTTGCACCTACTGGTAACTTTTTAAAGCAGCTGCATCTTTCCCTTCCCTTGTAGCTGCACAAGAGAAAGGTAAAAGGGTTGTTTGCTTTAAAGAGCTGCTAACAAGCGCTTGCTTCTCCTTTGACCTCTGAAATGCTACACAGGACTAATATACGGAGACTTCTGCAACAAATGATTAAGAAACATGGTTTATGATGTACATAAGAACCATTGAGCATTTGGACATGTGTGTTCTCCCTTCTCCCCCTCTTTAGGCATAGGTTTATGAAGGGATCTAAAATATCTTTCTACTTTTATATAACTAGAGCTTCTAAGTATAGATGACTTATTACAGAGACTAGCTATTAAATTACAATTTGATCCTGGGTAGCTTGTCTTAAGCTTGCTAAGATTGCCACTCATTTGAAAAAATAAAATACTTAATAAAAATAATAGGTAATTATAGACAAGAAACCATTAACCACAACTGCTTCTCAATTAATATGCTACAATACTCTGGAACAGTACATTATGGTCTCAGGCTTGCAGACCTCAAAACATTTTACTGCCCCACCCCAAGCAAATACTGAAGATTAAAAACTTTGCTCTTCTGGAGAAACTAGTTTGAACACTGTGCTCTAAACCAAGGTGGTTTGTTAGGAAGTGTGTAATAAACGAGACCAGCTAAACTAGATACATTTCAGGAGAAAATATGAGTTTTATTCAGCAGTGAAATCTACATACCTTCCCTACCGGTTTGGAAGTGCACGTGCCACTGTCCTACATGCTTTGTCACCATCTGTGCATGTGCAGAAGGCTTTGTGCATGTGCAGACGGTTAAAAAAAGAAAATGGTGATGTCTGGGCAGGTGGGTGAAGCCTCACGCGCCTGTTGCTAACAGTTCTCCGAACCACGGGCAGCTGCCGCTATCAGTTCAACCCAGTTCAGGCTGGCTGAACCGGTAGCATTTCAACCCTGGTTTTATTTCTCAGGCAGGAAATGGCAGGAATCCTGATTTATTCAATGTGAACTTATTTATTTATAAGATTTGTATGGCTCCTCATATTATAGAACAACTTTGTGCAATTCCAAACAATAGAATCACAAACAAGGTAAAACACACACAAAAAAAAGAAAACAAAAAAAAGGTAAAACACACACACAAAAAAGAAAACACCTCTCTCATCCTTCTGGGATGTTACCCCAAACTACTCACAAATTCTCATCACTGCGGCCTGGATCTCAGATTTCTATAAATGTGCAAAGGATCAGAATTCTGAGTTGGAAATTGAGACATATTTTAAAGTCTAAGTGTGTAGTCAGACCCATGACTGTAGTATTTTGAATATTTGGGTACGGAGAGTTAGCACTGAAACTGATAATCAAATCTTGTTTCAATTTAAGGAAAGTAATACAAGTTTCTTTAAATAGCTCCCGTACAACAGCCAGATGAGGAAAGCAAATAACAGCCAACATTCGCAAAGAAAGAAGAGCAAGACATATTAGTAAGAATACATCTGGATTTTAAACTGTTCAAAGGCAGACTACCATCCATATTTCTGAGTACTGAATAAATTCACGGAGAAAGAGTTAATCTTTTTTTTAATTCAGTGTTTTTTGGGGAGGCTAAAATGAGGATAATATTTGCACACAAGAATTTTAAAAACATACTGGTCAGTAGAATCTGAAACTAGAAAATAATCAAAACGTATGTCCCCTTCATTTTCTTCAGATCTGGCACAACAGAATCAAAGCTGTTTTTGAACTAAGATAACAAAATTTGCTGTTTTTATAAAAATATTGGGAAAAAGTTATTTTCCAAAGTACTTAGTTTATTGATTAGCCCATAGGCCATATCAAAATGTTCGTCCAAGCATTATTGACAATACCAATAGAATAGAATAGAATAGAATAGAATAGAATACTTTATTGGCCAAGTGTGATTGGACACACAAGAAATTTGTCTTTAATGCAATGTTAAAAGAATCCAGAATTTGGAACCTGGTTAAGAACATTTAAAGAAGGAAGTTTGCTCTTACCTGGTGTTGGGGCAGGAGTACTAGCAGGAGCCATCAGAACTGTAGTAACACTATCATTGATGGGAATGCCAGTTGAAAGAGGGATAACTTGTGGCACCTTCCCCAAATCTTTTCCCAGAAGACTGTTAGAAGTTGGGATGGCTTTTTCTGAAGAGAAGGGCTGGATGGAAACATTGTTGAATAGTCTGGTTTTCTCAGAGTTCCCAACAGGAGTGGGGAAAATGGTTGCTGAAGAGGGATATGATGTGGAAACTCCCATAGAGACCTCGAATTTATATATGAGAGGGGGGGGGGGGAGAGAGAGAGAGAGTGTGTGTTTGTGAGAATAAACATCAATTACAATTTGTAATAAATAACAGTTCTCAATTCTCAATTCAAGTAACTTAATTCATAATTGTTATTTTAGAGGATTTTCTCAGTTCTGCTGCCCAGAAATTATACCCCATTCATGAATTACAGAGATAAATACTGTCATTAGGCAGTAAAATTATTCCTAAATATTTCTCAGTTAATAAATGTTTTGTTGTTTATAAATCATATTTCTAAAAACATTAATATTAAATTAAATTAAGCATATAACACAGCAACACAGTGTACTGTAGGAATTGTAACAGAATTTAAATTTTATTGTTTAGGACTATAGCAAGGATTAGGGTTAGGGTTTGTACTTTTATTTGTACCTTTGTACTAGGAATAATTATTTAAGTTTATAACATTAAGTATCTTTTCAAGGATAGTGTTATAAAACTGAGGATCACCATTGCAAGATATTTCAAGAAATAGAATTGAGCCAAGTGATTGTTCATTGTTATACAACAGGTGAGTTACGTAAAATTGTGCTGTAGAACACACTGGTTCTCAACTAGGATTCTTAAAGGAAGCTAAGGATATCAGATTGCAAATATTATATTGCTGATGTGAGAAAAGGCACAAGGTATGTTCCATATCTGTCTCCAGACCCTGATGGGGGACATAGGAGAAAAAATGTTTGAGAAACATTATTTTAGAGGATGGGGATCACTAAAATGATGATGATCAATGTTGGGGTAGTGAAAGTATTGAGATCACGGTAGCTACCCTGTTTCCCCGATAGTAAGACACCCCCAATTGTAAGACGTATCGGGGGTTTCAGGGGGGTCGGCTAATATGAGCCGTACCCCAAAAGTAAGACATATGTCTTACTTTCGGGGAAACACGGGGGTATTGCCGCCTCCCTCTCATCTAGCTGCGCGCCGCCTCCTGCCCACGTCCGCACCGTCCCCCTCTCCATATGTCGCCGCGTCTGCCACCTCCCTCTGATCTTAATGAGCGCCGCCTCCTGCCCACTTCCGCGCCCCCCCTCCATACGTCACCGTGTCTAAATGTTAATTTTATGGTTAAAACAAAAAATTCGACAATTTTTTTCCAATATAAGACATACCCTGAAAGTAAGACATAGTGGGGCTTTTGGGGATAAAAAGAAAGTAAGACACTGTCTTACTTTCGGGGAAACATGGTATCTAAAGCATGGCAAATAAAATTTTATTTTCTATTCACTCAACATTTATCTTGCTTGCAAGCAGGATTTCCATCTTCATGGTCAAGAATGTGAGTGAAGGGTTTGTTTTAGTCATATATCATATTATTTTACTCAGAAACTGATCAGACTAGTGTGTAAACAAATAAGGAAACAGATGGAAACAATTTCCTTTCTTTCATCAGTAAATTCTTTCACAGACCTTTCCCATTCCAATGGGTTGCCTAGAGCAGCAAGAACCGGACATTTCAGTTTTAACTCGGTTCATCTGTATAATTGCATATTTTCTTGATCCCTTTTATATAGCATCAATCAAATTCTTAAAATGAAGTATCCAGAAACATCTATGATCTGGACCATTTTTATAAGGGAAAATGTTATTGCAGTAGAAATAAGCTATTTTTATTATTAAATGTGTGATTTGTGAAGAGAGTTAGAAGATAAAATCCCCCCCTTCCACCCCCTCCTATGAAAAAGCTTGAGACAACCAGAAAAGGAGATTTGCTACAAAGGCACTACCAATTAAAACCAAAATACTGAGCACAAACCAGGCATTCAGTTGCAGGTCTTAGAGTAAAAAATAGCACTTGAAACCTGCGAGCAGTTAGAACTGCCAGAACCTGATATGAGTTACTCCAATCTATAATACAGCCCTCAACTTAGAACAGTTCATTTAGTAACTGTTCAAATGCACTGAAAAAAGTGACTTATGATTGTTTTTCACACTTACAAGCATTGCATCATCCCAATATTCATGTGATCAAAATCTGGCTGCTTGACAACTGGTTCATATTTATGATGGTCATGTGATCACATTTTGCGCACGTCTGACAAGCAAAGTCAACGGGGAAGCCAGATTCACTTAACAATTGTGTTACTACTCTAACTAATGTAGTGATTCACTTAACAACTGTCAGAAGAAAAGTTGCAAAAGGGGACTAAATTAAGTCTACGGAGAGGGGCGGCATACAAATCCAATAAATAATAATAATAATAATAATAATAATAATAATAATTATTATTATTATTATTATTATTATTATTAACAACAAATGTCTTGCTTACCAAAGGACATGTTGGGTTCAATCATAGTCATAATATTCACCACTAGTTTTAATATAGGTTTGCCTGATTAGCTGAAGCAAAAATGGTTCCTAATTTCTCTAAAATGGTATTTATCTCTCCTATCTGTTCTGCCCATCAATCCCTTGGAGAAATCAGAAATCATAGTACACTCCTTGGTTTGATTTATGAAAACCAGTCTTAATCTACACTGCTCAAAAAAATAAAGGGAACACTTAAACAACACAATATAACTTCAAGTAAATCAAACTTCTGTGAAATTAAACTGTCCACTTAGGAAGCAACACTGATTGACAATCAATTTCACATGCTGTTGTGCACTTTCAACTTTGTACAGAACAAAGTATTCAATGAGAATATTTCATTCATTCAGATCTAGGATGTGTTATTTGAGTGTTCCCTTTATTTTTTGAGCAGTATATTTTCTCCCCAGTCAAAACTATTTTAAAAATTCCAGCAAAATGATTTTCTCTATTTCTATAAAGAGGATGCACCTTGTCCTAGTTGGGGCATCTCCTAGTTGGGACATCAGAAATGGTGTGGATAATGCTTTGTCTTTGAAATATATCCCAACTGTTCTTGTGTGAGAATTGCACTTCCTTCCCCACTATACAAAGGATCACCAAAGCAGTGAGAGAAAATAGCAACAGGAAAACAAGTTGGATAATCTCTGGTAGGTCAATACAATAGAGCAAACACCCATATAGATTCAGAGCTAGTGACAGAAATAGTTTATTTGGTGAATTAAATATGCAAACTATTTTTTTTGCCATTTTTCTATAGCTATACAAACTTTCTGTTGCTCCTAAATGGCTTTGGGGTTGAAAGCTATACCAATATTATTCAAGACAGCAAAATAATCAGAATAAAAGGGTGTTTTACTCAGCTTTGATTTAGATACAGTTGTATCTTGGTAATCATCGTTAATTAGTTCAGGGAAGTGCAATGAGTGTCAAAAATGATGATTATCAAACACTTTTTTCTCATAAGGAATAATGTAGTGAGTCACAAGGCAGCCAAACTAACAAGTTCTAGCTTGTGTTTTGAGTACCAAACTATGAGTATTAGGACAAAATTTTTGCATCAAAAAGTATTGAGACCCAATTTGATGAGTTTCAAAACAGTTGAGTACTAAAGTACCACTGTACTGATAAAGTCACAGGCAGAGTTAACACATATTAGATAGAAAGATTACTTTATATAAGAGTTTATTTTCTAGAAACTGTATGTTTTAGCTCTCAAATTACAGTATTTAATTACTGGTAAAATTCAATTCTCTTTCTCTTAATTTCTCAGCATTATCTTTTGGATGAACAGTGTTCCCTATCATTCGTCATATTATCAGTCATTCAATGCACATTCTAACGTATCCGGGAAAAATGCAGTGTAAATATGGCTTTTGGAAAATAGAAAAGGAAAACTGGATAAAACAGACATGTTTATCCCACAATATGGAGTCAGAAAAAACTAGTAGTTGGTGAAGAGTAGAAGTGATTGCGGTAATAAATGTTAGGAATAAGCTAAAGCTACTATTTTTCTGTCTTAGCAACCATAGAATTTTAATAGGTTGTTTCTGCAGTCCTTCTGCAGTGAAACAGCAGTGACTTTGATCAGCAAGCTATGCTTCACATTTCTCTTGTTGAATCAGTTTCTACTGTCAAATTCAAGCTCACATACTGACATTTAGACTTATTTTATTAATCGTGTTAGGTACTTAATTTTTTTTTTGTTAATTATACTCATGCAACACCAATATTTTTTAAAATAACAGTGTGGAACAGGAATTTGACATCTACAGAATCTCCTGCAATCTAAAATTATCTCTTGCAATGGAGAGATTGCTTTCCCAAATGTTTCTGTTGCAAGGAAGTTTTATTTTTTCAAATATTTATATATTTATTTTTCTCTCTCAAAATTGTTTTCCACTATAGAGCAAAATGTGACCCCTCACCTCAAACTAATGTGTTTATTACATCATTTTGGACATTTGTTGTATTAAGGCCATGTATTTAACACAACCATGATAATTAGCTGTACATATTAAAGATCTCCCTCCTTTCTTAGGCTCATTTTGTGAAGATTAGTATCTGTGGAATCCTTGCTATCTCTCTACTTGATGACATAATAATTATTTTAAATTTTCTTCAGTTCTCTCAATTTGAGGAGGAAGGGAAGAGGGAGGGAAGGAAGGGAGGGAGGGAGGGAGGAAGGAAGGAAGGGGAAAAGGAGGGAGGGAGGGAGGGAGGAGGGAAGGGGGAAGGGAAGGAGGGGAGAGGGAAGGAGGAAGGGGAAAGGGAAGGAAGGAGAGAAGGAGGAAGGGGAAAGGGAAGGAGGGAGGAAGAAAGAAGGAAGGAAGGAAGGAAGGAAGGAAGGAAAGAAAGAAAGAAAGAAAGAAAGAAAGAAAGAAAGAAAAGAAAGAAAGAGACACTGGCCCAAATTTACCCAGTTGAGTTGGGCAGGACCAGAACTCACCAGGTTTCTAGCATGATTCTACTATACCAAATTATCTCCGGAGAAAACATTACTATTACATATATATCACTGGTTTTAAAATATATACATATTATTTTCTTCTCCCTGGTTCTTCAGAATTACATTTCTTTTCCTACCATTGCTAGAGCTATAAGATGCTCAGTTTCAGATTAACAGCTTCTATAGCAGCAGTATAAAGTACAAGGAGGAAAAGTAGGAACAGAAAGGTTTTTATAATCCTTCAATCACTTTTGAAAATGCTCTCTCCTGGCAACATATCTAATTAACTGCGCAATACACTTTTTTCCCAGGCTCATTGGAGCAATGAATTGGAGAACTTTTCCTAGTACATAAAAATGGCACAATGTTGTGCTATAAGGCCACACTTTTAAGTTACCCTGAGAATCAAAACAGCAACCTTGCAAGACACTTAAAAAGACAACTGACTCTTACATAAGAAAGGCTGATTTCCACATTTTCACATTATAAAAGCTTTTGCTTCTGAAAGCCTTACATTCCTTCAAAGCCCAGCAATTGATGTGAAAGTGATAGAAATTTTCTATTAAAAAGGCACACATGAGTCTTTGCCAGACTCTCTTATGAACATGGGCTGGAATTGCAGCAAAATGTCATTATTAGAATATTAAGAGAAAAGTGACAATTCAGGATGGGTCTAAAAAAGGATGCATTATGCTTTAGTTGAACTCAGCTGAAATGTGTATTTACTGCTCAGGTCTGGATGGATTCAACACAAGGAAGATAGTGTTATCTTTCTATCATATCAAAATAACAAACGCTTGTGAGAAGCTAGATGTTTATAATTTAAAGGACATGTTGTTAAGGCATTGCTAAGACAGAAAAGTTGAACGACTCCTAGGTGACAGGATAGAAGGGACAACTAAGGCAAAGCAATGCCATGTAGCTATTTCCCATATAAAATGGGCCATTTCCACATTTCCTGGAATGTCCTTTGGCTCTGGTCTATATCCTGTTCCACAGGTTTAGCAGTTCTCCTCTCACAGCTGCTAGTGACCAAGGCTTGTAAATACTGCACCCAGCTATATAGGAAGATCAAATTTCGAGAATTACATTCTTTTTGCAATAACAATCAGTGCTTCTCAGTTATTTTCTGTTATGCTCCCCCCCCCCCAGGAAGAAGTAGATATTTTGCGCCCCCCAACTCTCCACTGCGACTGTAAATTCAAGTCAAATCCATCACACAGGTCTAGTACAAACATTATTTTAGACCTAATAATAGCAAGTATCCTCTTCACTAACACTTGGCTGATATCAAGTGCTAGCTACCATTTAATGTTAACATTTTGATCATTAGAAGTTGTTATTATTATTATTGTTATTATTATTATTATTATTATTATTATTATTGTTATTATTTATTAGATTTGTATGCCGCCCCTCTCCGTGGAGTTACTTTTGTCAAGCATCCATAAGCCTTACATTTTTCTAATTGTAAATGATACATAGAGCAGGGCAGGGCTTGGTAGAAGTGTATAAGCCCCTGAGCCCTGATTGTGAACCTAGGAGCAAATATTAACACAGCCCTCAAATATTTTATTGCCCTTTTAAAAATTAATTTAACGTGTACTGTAATGTAGTTTTAATGTTTGTAAGGAACCCAGAGTCATCTCTGATGGGTGGCACATACCGTATTTTTGGTGTATAAGATGCACCGGTATATTAGACGCACCGAAATTTTAGAGGTGGAAAACAAGGAAAAAAGTATTCTGAACCAAATGGTGTAGTATTATATTATGTAATAAAATACCAGTATAGCAGAATACTTTTTACAACCATGTATACTTTTTAAAACCATGTACTGTAGACTTTTTACAAACTTCGAACTTGACAGCTTGAAGACTTGTGGACTTCAACTCCCAGAATTCCTCCACCAGTCATGCTAGCTCAGAAATGGGAAATGAAGTCCAAAAACCTTAAACTTGCCATGTTTGAAGACCCTTGTACTCCTAACCCCTAACTCAAACAAGCAAACAAAACAAACAAATGAGGACAATTCATTTTGTTAGTTGTTCCTTTAGACACAAAAATGGCTAGTGATAGAATCATTTATAATTACAGTTCCCTGCTGAGGTTGCCTTAATACTACTACTATACCATGGACTGGTCAGGTGCTGCTGACCAGTCCAATCTCCCACCTTTGAGGGTGCCTTCGCCAAGCCCGCCACCCAATAACATGGCGCTGGTGCAGTTGACAGCTCTGCCCCTTCAGGACCTGATTCGGCGGCGGCCTGGGACGTGGAGGTGACATTCTTGGTGCTGCTGCTTCTCAAAGGGAAGCCGCCAGAGATGCCTCAGCAGTTTCCGCTGCTGCCACCACCTCCTGTCCCACCTTGGCAGCATTTGATGCATAAGACATACCCAATTTTGAAAGCACTTTTTAAAGGTTAAAAAGTGAATTTTATATGCTGTAAAATACGGTAATTGCAATCACTCACTCACACAGAGCCTTCTTTGGGACCTGAGCCCTTTATCAGCTGCCAAATGCAGGTGTCAGCCCGAAGTCTTCACCTGGAGTTAGAGAGTTCAGCCTGACACAACACAAGGGTGGATGGGAGGGGTAGTGAGTAGTCAGAGGGGAAAGTTACTAGACACAACCAAAGATTCCTTTCTCCAAGCCAAGGTCACCGTCTGTTCTGCCTCAACTGAAGAGGAGAGGAAGTTGATAAGCCCCTGCACACGGACTGGCTCTCGTGATGAACTTGTGGGTGTGGGGGATGTAAGATGAAACTTAACCTAGGTGGGATTCTGGGAACTATTCAGAATGGGAATGACAATGGCGTAGCCAATATGGTTCTGTTAATAAATCGAGCTCTGATTGAGAGAATTGGACTGGGACTTGATTTGTTTCTCAGGTGCTATTTGGAACGCTGACAGCAGGTCTCCTTGTGCTGGGAAAATCCAGGTCAGCTTTTCTGGGGAGCCAACTAGCACTGGGGACTTTCTGAACAGGAGAGGGGAGAAGGGGGGCACGGTGGCAAAAGTCAGAGCTTTGTCTTTGGGGACTTTCTATCCAAATCCCAAAATAGAGCCAAGAAAAGTCCAAAACCTCACCTCCTACAATAGAGAAAAAACAGACGGTTCTGGCTCCCACCTTCTTTACATTGCAGGCTCTGGACATTCAGTTCCAGCCATTAAAACATTTCCACGCTTCACGCACATTTCTCCCCCCTCTCTCACATGCAATTTCACTTCCACACATGCTTAGTACCAGGATTCAGCCTGAAGCACAGCTGAGGGCTCGTTTCAAGCCACAGAAGAGGGGAAGCCATCCAAATACGGAAAAATTCACCAAAAATTCACCAAAAAAGATGGTGGCACCCACAAACCATGCATCCCCCTGCATCGCCCCGAGCCCTCCCAGGGGGGCGTGCCCCACTATTTGAGAAACATTGCAATAGGTGAAGTTAAGCAGGATATGACTCTGATCATATTGGACTTCTCCGTAGTTGCAAATACCTCACTTTTTTTGTCATCTCCTGAGGGTAGGAAGAAGACAGCTGCTCCTCAAAAGGAGGTTTTAGTTAGGGATATCTTTGAATATTTTCCCCAATGGGCTGTTTCGATTTTATCTGTTGCTGGCTGCTACTGATCTGATGTTTTAATGCTATGATAGAAGCCAACTAGGATCATCCTGTGAATGAGGCCATACAAATTGACATAGAAGTAATTTTATTTCCCAATTCAGGAAACTTTTAGTGAAAGCTTTACTATAGAAGGGTTAATACCAATACAATGGAAGAGTACTGCACACGTAATTTACAATAAAAAGCTATATTTTGACACAATCTGTTTCAGTAATAATTATCTGCAACATTTGAAGCAATATGCCAAACAAATGGAAATATATTTATAGCTTTTAATAGTTGTTTGCTATTTTTGCTGTGTGAAGAGGATATGATAAGCAACAAGCTTTATTCTCAACTGCAGAGGAGAGTAGAGAGCATTCTGATGGCTGCAAATTAATTCACACTTTCTCTTTACCCTATAGTTGAAAATAAACCTGGCAAATGTGTAGCCAAGGGTCTTGGTTATGGTCAGCCTTAACTTTAGAGAGGAGTTGGGTCAAACCAGCACAACTTCTATACTTCAGGATTTATTTAAGAGATAGGTATGATTTATCCAGTTTTGTCAAGTTAAAAGAATACAGATGCTATTCTAAAAGTCTACTATTGAAAGCCAACAACCCCCTATATATAGATAGATCAAAAGAATATGGACTGATCATTTAAAGTCAAGTGCTAGTGGGATAACTGTCAAGGTAGAGAGACAACAAGAGATCAAAGTCATAGAAGTTCTGCACTGCCATTGGAATTAAGTGGCATTACTGCCATTCCAGACATTCACTTACCCCCAGGGAGCCACTCCCACCAAGGTCATGCTCTCTGTTCACGTGATCACTGTTGGAAGAAGATGGGCTTTGGGGTTTCAGTTCTTTTGAATCCTTATTTGACAGGAGGATTCTTTCTACTTTAGTATGGTTTCCTAAAAGGTTTGCTTCTGGTTTTGAAGACTGCGGTTCTGTAAGATCCTTGTGAGTAGGTATTCTATCCAAGGCTTCTGATGGAGCTGGATGGTTTATAGAGCTTCCAACACTGGAGTCCACGTCTCGCTTCAGATAATTTCTCCTGACATTTCCTAAATGCAATGCATGAGCAGGCAGCTCTTTGAAGGACCTCTGTATCCTTGATTTACTCTGACGTCTCTCCTTCCAGTTCAACCATTTGGGGAGATGGGCTTGCCTCTCTTTGGCAGGCTGGGAATCTACATCAAGGTCAGCTTTTGTTACAAAGACCATGATGGGGTCCACCATGTCAGTTCTGATCTCATGACACTTGTGAGGCTTGGTACAGTTCACCTGGATGCAGGTAGTCCCCAGGAGCCAAAATGCATCACAGGCAGAGGTTTGACAACAAGCAGCTTGACAAGAGTGGATTGAGTGCAATCCTTCTAGAAGCTGGAGTTGGACACTCTCTGATGGCCTCAAATCGCCCTCTTCCAAAGGCTTTCCAGACTGGCAAGCACTTCTGCTCCAGCTTCCATCTGTGCAAAGAGAAGTAAAATTACAACCATTTTAAAGAAGCAGTATAAACAAAGACAAAATGATCACCAGTGGTTGATTTTCTCACCTACACAGCAACAACAAAGGTAATAAATCATTCTGTTTCTCTTATCTTTATCTTACCTTTTAAATATATTTTGGGTCAACTCAAGGTGGAGAACATACCTGGTACACCTACCTCCTATTTTACCCAGAATAGCACCCTTTGAGTTGCATTGGGCTGAGAGGGAATGACTGGCCCAGCCACCCAATGGGTTTCATGCCTAAGGGAGACTTAGAACTCACACTTCCTCATTTGGAGTCCAGAAATTTAATCATTATATCAAATGTGCTCCCTTATATTCAAATGTTTATGTTAAAAATAAGGGAAAGAAAAAGGAAGCAACATACCAGCTGCTGAATGAAAATGACAAAATACTAAAAGATAACAAAGAAAAGGCGGAACTATTCTTGAACATACTATTATGAAGTCAGAACACCAACACCCACTAGCAAGTCTGCTGCCCCAAATCTGATATTTTCTGTTATGAAGTTGGGCAGCCTCATCTGTCAAAAATAAATAAATAAATAAATAATGTTGCCTAACAGTAATTGAATTTGTCCAATATAAAAAAGTGTTCCAGTAATCTACTGCCTTGCAACCCCACCTCGTGCTTGCTGTAAGTCAGGGAGGGCAAACTTGATTTCACTGAGGACTGCATCAGGGTTGTGTTTGACCTCGGGAGGGTATGTGTGTGTGGCCAGCTCAACATCACTGCTGTCAGTGGGCACCTGTGGTCATCAAAGTGATTTGCCAGAGAAAATGGGCTCCTAAGCTCCGCTTTTGGCTGCCACAGCCTCCTACATTCCCCTGCCAGCTCCATTTTCACAGGCAGAAGGTTGCAGGAGGCCTTGCACCATGGGCCGATCCTTCTCTGTCCCCAGGGTGGCCCCACAGGCCAGATCTAAGTACCCTGCAGGCCGCATCTGGCTCCCGGCCTTGAAACTGACAACCCTGCATGAAAATATTGTCAAATATATCACACTAATTATTGCAAATCTACTGAGGTATATAAGCTTATTTAGTACCCAAATGAAACTTGCAATAACAGCAATATATCCCTAGAATTATAATTAGTTCCTTCCTGAACAAAAAAAAAATGTCATTGCCACTGCCATTTTTAGATGAGGTGATAAATTCCATCTATTTAGTGACAAACAAAATACCTCTTCATTGATTGCGATTTTGTATTGGTGAAAAAAATATGCTTCTCTTTACATTAAAAAATGATGAGCTCACACATGCATATTTTACACTCAGTAACTACAGCCTATTTATTTGACAGAACATTGCTTTTTCTCACTGCACCACAATATTAAGAGGACTAGAATCCAATAATAAAAACTAAACATAACCCTCCTGCTCTTTAATATGAATCAATGGTGGCATGTCATTGTGATACATGATGTTAAATGATAAGTAGAAAGAAATGCAGCTTATCTAGGGAATTCTGACTAAACAGAAGGCTCCTTATCTTCATGCCATCCCAGGGTTGTTGTTATTGTTGTTGTTGTTTTGCAAGACCCAGATAATGATTAAAAGGTAATTTTACCCCGGGTCAGGAATACTAACCACTACCGTATTTTTCAGAGTACCAGATCCACCTTTATCCCCCCTAAAAGAGGCTGAAAATTTGGGTGTGTCTTATACTCTGAATCTAGCTTTTTCAAAGCTTTTTTTTCAAGCCCAAACAAGGTGCTAAATTTGCAGGCTTGTTTTCATTGCTGCTCCTTCCAAAAATGTTTTTTTCAGCCTTAAAGAGGTGCTAATGATCTTCCCCAGCTTGCAGGATGTTTTTAACTGCTACTCCTAAATTTTTCTCCAGCCCTATATCTTTGCAGGCTTGTGTTCATTGCTACTCCCTTCGAAGAAGGTTCCCCACCCCAACCCTAACCATGAAGCTGACCAGACACTAGCCAGATGAATACCTGGTAGGTGGATTTTTTCCTCTATTTTCCTCCACCAAAACTGAGGTGCAACTTATACACTGGTGTGTTTTACACTCCAAAAAATAGTATAATTCACCCATATTCAACTGCTTTTGGGATTCTGACTGCACTATTGTAATCTGCTAATCAGATAATGATTCAGCATCATAATAATACAACATTTTAATTAGTAATACGTAATTAACATGGCCTATATTTCTGAACTACAGAAGAATGAGAAATTAGATGGACATTAATAAACAAATTTAGCTCTCTTTCCCTGTTTTTGTAAGTGCACTCATTAAAATAATTTGATGGAATGTAATATCTGATTTCTCAAGAGAATAGATCTGTTGTTCCCAACCCTGTGAAGTGTTGATGCTGGGATGTTTTCCACCTCACTAACCTAACCTATTGGTAGACATTTTTTTCCTGTGCTGTCCATTTTATCATAAATAACATCAAGAGTTTTTGCAACACATTATGGGATGTATCTCCTTTGAGCTGAAAAGATGGGAGAAAAACTCATGTCTATGTGTACTTGAATATAAACTGATGAAAAAGTAAAACATGGCAAAAATGCTTCCCATCTTCACCCACAAATAACTGACTGCCTGAAACACCTTAAAGCAAGGGTCCCCAAACTTGGCAGCTTTAAGACCTGTGGACTTTAACACCCAGAATCCACAAGTCTTAAAGTTGCCCAGTTTGAAGACCTCTGCCTTAAAGTGACCTCACTGTTCCCCAGCATTATGTGACATTTGTATAATCAGCCAGAGCCACTTATTTTCCTGACAAACATCTGTGCTACTTCATGTTCAAAGTATCTTTTGGAGTCTGAACCTGAAATGCTGAGCAGTCATACTTGTTAATGTATTACATATTATTATTTAATATTCTATGTATATATAACTACAGTGGTACCTCTACTTAAGAACGCCTCTACTTAAGAACTTTTCTAGATAAGAACCGGGTGTTCAAGATTTTTTTGCCTCTACTTAAGAACCATTTTCTACTTAAGATTCCAAGCCTGGAAAAATTTCCCAGGAAATTTGAGAGCAGCACGAAGGCCCGGCCAGTTTCCTGCCATTCCCCCTTTAATCCCAGCCATCTGGGCTACCAGAGCAGCCTTTTGGTGGCACTTAAGGAGGCTTTGGCAGTCCAAAGCGAACGAAGCATTTTCCTTTCTCTGGGCGCTTGGACCTCTGCCAGCTCCAGAGAAAAGAAGCGTTCCCATCGCACTGGGTAGCCGAGTAGTCACCACAGCGAAAGAAAGGCGCCGACTACAAAGCGAGTGAGCGAGAGGAGAGGGAAGTCCTTCAGCATAGGAAGGAAGAGGCAGCAGGTAGCAACAGCAGCAGCCAGTGTATGGGAGGCAGCCTCGCGCCGGGTGTATTGGAGGTGCATGCTCCTCCTTGCCGCCTCAGAGTCCCTCTTGTTTTTTAAGCCTTAAAGTTTTGGATTTTTTTGATTCCCCTCACCTCACCTTCTTCCTTTGGCAGCGACTCTCCTCCCCCTCTTCTTCCTCCTCCTCCTCCCACCCAAATTCCAAGCTTTTATTTCTTTCCTAATCGGTTTGCATGCATTATTTGCTTTTACATTGATTCTTATGGGAAAAATTGCTTCTACTTAAGAACGTTTCTACTTAAGAACCTGGTCAGAGAATGAATTAAGTTCTTAAGTAGAGGTACCACTGTATATTAATACCATATAAAAGACTATTAAAGAAAGAAAATATGAAGCACTATGAATTAAGATCTGGCATGTATCCAATTAACTGTCATGACACATCATGTCAAATTAATTAGCTTATTAATCAGAAAGTCATAAGATCCTTTGTGAAACGGAAATCTAAATATATTACATCTATAGCATTACAATAACTAACTAACAAAAAATAGAGGTTAGCTCAGCGGTGGGCTATGAGCTAGAACGCTAAATTGCGCTTACTGCCGCGGCTTGTAAGTTCTGGCGGGGGCCAGCGCGATTTTGCTTCCGCACCTGTGGAGGTAGCAAAATTGCACACGGAGCTGCAGGTGTGCCTGTGTATGTGCGGAAGCAAAAAAAACTTACCGAAACACAGACGCACCTGTAGCTCCGTGCGCGATTTTGCTACCTCCACAGGTGCGGAAGCAAAATTGTGCTGGCCCCGCAAGCACATACGAGATGCGGCGGTGAGAGCAATTTAGCGTTCCAGCTCGTAGCCCACCACTGGGTTAGCAGTCTGGTTTTTAATGCCTGTTACATAGTTTCTTGGATTTTCCTTTCAAGATACAGATATTTATCTTTTCCTAGTCCCCTGATACTGTTATCCAGAATTACTCAAAAAATCACATATATAAATGTTTGGCAAGTTTCTTACTCCCTCTCAATTAATAAATCAGTTAATTACTGGTAAGGCCTGGAAATTTAAACCCAAAGGAAATAGGTCCTGGCCTTTAATCCTGTTTTTTACAATTGCGTAAACTCTTCTAGAAAAAAAGCAAGAGGAGAAATTGAGCAGTTTCACCTTTCTTTCTTTTAGCATTTTGCCATTTTCACTAAGCAGTAGGTATACTGCTCATTTCTCCTCCTCTTCCATAAAATTTTGAAAACGAAGATATTTTGACTGCTTTTCCCCTCCTTTGTTGAACTCAACTGATTTTGCATTCTGTTTTTTCTAGCGCTTTCTTTATAATTCTGTCATCTTCCACCTTCTCCATGTAACTCATTTATTTCCATATTAGTGCTACATTATATATGTAGCACTAATACGCATATACATACATACATACATATGTATGTATGTATGTATCACACATGTATATATATATATATACACATATATAGGTTTTTCTGTCAAGTCATATATGCATACATATATGCATACATATACTGCTCAAAAAAATAAAGGGAACACTCAAATAACACATCCTAGATGAATGTTCTCACTGAATACTTTGTTCTGTACAAAATTAAATGTGCACAACAGCATGTGAAATTGATTGTCAATCAGTGTTCCTTCTTAGTGGACACTTTGATTTCACAGAAGTTTGATTTACTTAGAGTTATATTGTGTTGTTTAAGTGTTCCCTTTATTTTTTGAGCTTAGTTTTGTTTGTTTGTTTGTTTGTTTGTTTGTTTGTTTGTTTGATTTCTATGCCACCCCTCTCCGTACACAAATATCAATCGTACACACTCAGACTAAACCCACACATAACATTCATTGGCCAGGGGGCCAAAAATCGAATTGCCCCAAGCCTGGTGACATAAATGAGTCTTAAGACTCTTAAAGGCGAGGTAACTGGGGGCAGTATGAATCTCTGGGGAGAGCTGATTCCAGAGGGCCGGGGCCCCCACAGAGAAGGCTCTTCCCCTTGGTTGATGGGACCTAGATAAGGCCAACTCTGTGGGACATAACCGATCGCTGACATTCATGCGGTAATAGGTAGTCCCGCAAGTAATCTGACCCGATGCCATGTAGGGCTTTATAGGTCATTACCAACACTTTGAATTGCGTCCGGAAACCAATCAGCAACCAATGCAGTCCACAGAGTGTTGGAGAGACATGGGCATGTCTTTAGCGGCTGCATTTTGCACAATTTGAAGTTTCCAAACACTCTTCAAAGGTAGCCCCGTCTAGAGAGCATTGCAGTAGTCGAATCTCGAGGTGATAAGGGCATAGGCGACTGTGAGTAGAGACTCCCTGTCCAAGTAGGGCCGCAACTGGTATACCAGGCAAACCTGGAAAAATGCTCCCCTTGCCACAGCCAACAGATGATGTCCCCAGGTCAGCTGTGGATCGAGGAGGATGCCCAAGTTGCGGACTCTCTGAGGGGGTCAAAAGTCCCCTCCCCCCCAAGGTAAAGGAAGGACAGATGGAAGTGTCCTTGGGAGGCAGAACCCACAGTCACTCCGTCTTGTCAGGGTTGAGTCTGAGCCTGTCATTGGTTTTATCCGTATTTCCTCCTCCCTCTCCTCTTCCCCCCACTGGAATTGGGCTTCTTAAGACCTTCTTGTTCAAATTATATTTGGCTTCAGGGTTTTTTTTAATGTGAACATTCACGTATTATTTAAACAATATTCTGTAACGTTCATGCAACTTTCCCTCAATTATTCGTCGTTCCCTAAGGAATAAAATGCAGTTAAGCTTGAATTATGTAGAAGAAAGTTATAAGACATGTCAGGAATTGAAACAGTGGGCAGCCTATAAATTTGAATTTTCTAGAAGGTTTGTGTATGACAGATCTTCCTTCTAATATTTATCACGGTAATAAAAATTACCCATCACTATTGCTTCATGTCTCCTTGAAAGATTTAGTTTGGAAAGCATCCTTCACCCAGGTTGTATAAGCAATAGTCAATAACAACAACATGTAGTTTGTACAATAAAGTACATGTACAATAATTTATACATTTTTGAAAGTTCATTCCCTGATTCTTTTGGGAAACACATATTTTAATGCACAGAGTAATTTCACCTCCCTTTCCATTGCTTTCGTTCTTTTAAACAGCTGTATCTGCCAACTGTGATGTTCCACAAGCGCTTTTATTGCTATGAAATCATATTTACTTTCCTGTACACAAGAGTTCAAGCTCATCCTGCTTACTTTTTGTATTCTGAATGTACAGAAAACAAAGGTGTGAAGCTTGAGAGCCAATGTTATTCCTGATTACATATTTTAAAAAACCACATATCCACTTTCCTCTATAGAGTGCAAGGCTTTATCTAAGTTCCTTCCATCACTATTTTCTTTTTCAGAACACAACAGAATTCAGTTTAATGCCCTCTTGATTAAGCCAAATATATTTTTATCAGTCCTGTGAAATGCAACTCATTTTGTGCCAGCAGTCCACCAGGTGTCAGGCACAAGGAACCATAAGCAGAACATGAAATGATGGAAAGTTATCCCTTTATGTTTGCAATGTTCATTTACAAAAATCTTGCCAGGCTGACTGCTTTCTCTTGGGAATAGTCAGACAAGGCTTCAGAGTAAAGCCAGCCATGTTGGTGCTTTCTGCAATGTACCAACTCTAAGCTCAATGCCCTCTTCATACCTCCCCACTCTAGCTCGAGATTCCACCACATCAGTGTATCTTCTGATCACAATCCTGAAGTCAATTATCTTCCACTAACATCATTTGAATAGTTTTAGTCTTTTTCCTGCACCATACTTCTGTTGTTTCCCAATTCTCTTCTATGGCCCAGCAAGTTGAATAGGAACAATAATTGAACTTTCTAGTTGAGTATTCTTCATAGATCATCTATATTTACAGTGATAATACTATATCTGTTCTGGCAGTATCACTGATATCACATCGGTTACTTAGAACTGATAATTGATAGTAGATGTTATATTTCTATAAATTATTTTGTTATATTCCTAACCCATGTTTTTGGCATGAGTTATCAGACATATTTGTTCCATAGCTCTTCTCATCTTCTTATAGAATACCACTGCATTTTCTCTGTCTTTCAGGGATACATTAGCCAGGCGCATCTTCAGCTAAGCCCATTTTTCTTTCTCTCCCTGAAGAGCTTGTTTCTTCTTTAAGGGGCTCAGAGCTGTTCTGGTTTCCAGCAGTACAGAATATTTACTAAATTATTTGTTTCTGGTTGTCGCCTTTATTAACTGAGCTGGTTTGATTCTTGTTCAGACAATATGTAGAGTTATTACCCTTATCAACCTATGTTGCAATACCTCCACTGTTTGAGCTAGTAAACCTCCAACCTCTCCTATGAGGTTGTGTGGCCATTCACTGCACCAGTCCTCCAACTTTTTTTTTTCCAGATTCCAGTTACTAACTTTCTAAGTTGCAGTTATTCAAATAAGTAATTTCTGGCATCTGGAAATAAGACTCTGGAAAGAGTACAGAGAAGAGCAACAAAGATAATTAGAAGTCTAGAAGAGCAGGGGTAGGTTCCTCTCACCTGCCTACTGGTGTGCTGTGCGTGCATCCTGACGATTTGGGCGCTGTCGAGCACGCCCCCTCGTGCAATTTTGCTTCTGCGCAATCACAGGAAGCAAAAAAGTGCTGGAATCTCACAGGGGGATGCTCGTGCACATGCAACTCTGGTGATTTTTTACTTCCACTCATGCATAATAATGCACACGTGAGCGTCCCCTCACGAGATTTTGCTTCTGTGCAGGCACAGGAAGCAAATTAAAGCCAAATATTCCCAAAAAAATATGGTGCCGTGCGACGGACCGGTAAAGACAACACCAGAGCCGTCACGTGCAAACCACACAATCTGCAGGGTATTACAGGAACGGAGCTCCAGGGCATACAGGTGGGAACCGACCACTGGACTGGAGGCTAAAACATAAAAAATGGTTACACGAATTGGGGATGTCTAGTCTAGTGAAAGGTAGGACGTGGAGCGATATGATAGTCGTCTTTTCAATATTTAAGGGGCTGCCATAAAGAAGTGGGGGCAGTCTATTCTCCAAAGCAACTAAAGGCAAGACATAAAGTAAGTGTTGGAAACTAACCAAGGAAAGAAGCAATCCAGATCTAAAGAGAAATTTATTGACCATGAGAACAGTAAACCAGTGGAATGGCTTGCCTTCAGAAGTTCTGGGTGCTCCATCACTGGAAGCTTTTAAGAAGAAACTAGACAGCCATTTGTCTGAAATGGTATAAGGTCTCCTGTTTGTGCAGGTATTGGACCAGAAAACCTCCAACTCTGTTAAGTACATTGGAAGGTTGGTTTCAGGCAAAAATGAACACAGTGCAAACACTACTAGTCATGATTATAGAATCATATCCATTAATCTTTGGAGCCTTTTTGAATTCCTATCACTAACAGGAGGACAGTTAAATATTGTTGTCTGTCCAGGCTCCCAGGATAGCCAATTACACACTGAATCTGGGAGTGGAGAGAAAGACTTAATGATCTTATCTTGAACTTCTTTGTACTGCCAAATCCCCACTGAACCACCCTGGGATCAGTTTTCACCTGACTCTAAAAAGAGAGGAAAGGAATTTGTTTTCTCCCTAGTTTAACAGAACTGAAAAGCACCTGAATGTTTTTCTCTTCTCCCGTTCTGGTTTTATTTCTGAATAACAGGCATTTTCCTTCTTTGCTATGCACTATAGTTTTTTCCCCCTGCAGTTTTCAGTGTTGTACTAATTATTTCACCAGAAGTTAGCTTCAGAAGATTTTGATTGCATCAAAATGAAAGGCAAAAATAGAAAGGCAAATATTAAATAGAAGGGCACAGTTTCTATGCTTATGTTTCTTTGCATATCTTTTCTTTCCTAATCTCAAATATGCTATTATAATGAACTGGGAAATTCTTGTATCAAATGTCACTTCAATTAAGTTATAATTGGAAAAATCTTTCAGTATCATCCTTTATCTTCATCATAACACTTAAGAATACAGTATGTATTTTGTTTATATCTCACCTTTTGATAGACAAATCGAAGTGGCTAACATAGCAATAGCAATAACACTTAAGACTTATATACAGCTTCATAATGCTTTACAGCACTCTCTTAAAAGTCAGCATATTTCCTCCAACAAACTGGGTCCTCATTTTACCAACCTTGGAAGGATGGAAGGCTAAGTCAACCTTGAGCCAGTGGACAGAGTCATCCTGCAATACTGCATTCTAACCACTAAACCACCTTGGACTCCTAATACCTAATATTTCCCACTCAAATATCCTCCACAACCACAACCTTTTCAGTTGAATTTGACTGAGAGAGAGTGACTGACCCAAAGTCACCCAGCTGACTTTCATGCCTAATGTGGGACTAGAACTCACCTCCTTGTTTGTAGTCTGGGGCCTTAACTACTTCACTAAACTGGCTATTATGACAATAAAACTGAAGAATGGATTTTGAATTCCAACAGAGAGGCAGCTGCCATGTAAACACCCCAGATTTTTAACAACCGTCGATTAGAAAGACAGTCTGGATGATGAATGTGACAGTGTTTGGTGATGATAAAAGAGAAGAGAAAGAACTGGAAAAGATAACAAAATACAAAAACCTGCAAATAGAAATAGAACATCTGTGACAAAAGAAAGCAAATGTACCAATAGTCATAGGTGCCTTGGGTGCAATTCCAAAACAGCTGGGATTCCGCTTGAACACCATTGGCATTGATAAATTCACCATCAGTCAATTGCAAAAGACAGCTTTACATGAAACAGCTTATATTCTGTGATGATATTTGTAACACCTTAAACTTTAACATCTGCCTATTATAGTCCTTGGGAAGGAATTGACATGTAGACAAAAATGGCAAATCCAGTCTGAACATCTGATTGATTGCAATGAACCATAAGAAGAAGATATTGACCATATGTTACCGGATGATTTTTTTTAATGAAAAGCGTTTGGGTATGGTATTATTATTGTTTTATTATTTATTAGATTTGTATGCCACCCCTCTCCAAAGACATATAGTGTGCTAAAATATTGCAAAAGAGTACTATGAAATTAAGTACTATGAAACTAAGACGACCCCCACTCCCACCTGCCATAATCCCACATCGCCTTCTTTTTCTCTCCCTGCCCCCCTTCTTTTAAGAGACTAACCTTAAAAGAAAAAAAAAGCTTTGCTGCTGAGCTGAGAAAGCTGTAGCTGGGAACGATGTTGCTGCAGAGTTAAAACAATGAAAAAAATGTCCTTCCCCTGTTCCTACCATCTCTTTTTCTCCCCATCAGTTTCTTTTAGCTTTGGCTCTGGTGCCAAAAATCTCTGAGACTGCATTCTACCACAAGGATCCCACAAGGTTGGTCTTCTTCTGGTCCCATCAGCTAAACAGTGTCAGCTGGCGGGTTCACGGGGAGAGCCTTCTCTGTGGTTGCCCCGACTCTCTGGAATCAGTTATCCCCTGAGATCTGCACTGCCCCCACCTTATTGGTCTTCTGGAAAACTGTAAACACCTGGCTTTTCCGAGAGGCCTGGGCCCCTTGACCTCGGGGGGGGGGGGATGTCTAGCAAAGTCGGCCCATGAAGGTATGGATGGCTGCAATTACGTTATTTTAAACAGAAATGTTCTTTTTGTTGTGAGCTGATCTGAGTCCCTAGAGTATTGGATGGCATAGAAATATAAACAAATAAAATAAAATAATAAAATAAATAAAATAGAAAATTCTGCTTTGTTTATGAAGACCCCCTCCTTTTTTTATGCCCAGCTAGAGAAAGACAGGAGGGCTGCTGTTACCCCATCAGTCTCAGCACAGCATCTGCACTCTCTCACACACATACACACAACCTGGTCTGGGACGAACTGATCCGGTAAGTAGCAGAAGAGAAGAAGAAAGAAGGTGGTGCATCCATGGGACCTGAGGCAGAGGCAGCAGCAGTCACCCAATAGCCCTGTGGAAGTTGAGCGCTCTCTCTTCCCCTTTCATTCTCTCTCTCTCTCTTCCCCCTCTCCCATTTTCTTTCTTCCTCTCTTTCTATTCTGTCATGTAGATGAGACTGCAGAATGCTTTGTCTGGGAGGGTCAATTTAGGTCTGATACACCTAGTGAGGCAATGGAGAGAGGACCACCCAGCTGTCCCCTTTTCTCTCTCACGGTGCAGGCTGTGCGGGATGGCAATGAATGCAGGGGTGGGTTTTAAACAGGGGTGGGGGTTCTAACTTACCTCGCTGCTAGTTCGCTCCCTCCACTGCTTGGGCACGAACGCATGCACAGTTAAAAAAAAGTTTAAAAAACAAAGCTGGAAAAAAATGATGACCGCATGCAAAGTGCCAGAACAGCTTCTGCACATGCTCAAAAGGGGAAATTTTTTTTTTAAAGATGGCGGTGCCCACAGACCATCACCGACCATTCCTGTTTGGTGATGTTATTGTGATGCCACCAGCGGGTCACTACCAGTCCAAACCAAGAGGAGCCCACCCAATAGGGGCAAATTTAACTTGCAGCAAAGAACAATCTAAATTCTTATAATATGTTGTATTTGTCAATAACATTGATTAATCTGTCAAGCATCCTAACAATTCATTACAGTGTGATTAAAAAGAGGACATAATAGTCTTGCCAGCTTGAAGAAGGAATGGTAGGGAGGAAATGAAAAGAAGAGCATTTAACTTCTGAATATAGTTAGGCAAAGCAAAATATTCCTAATTATATTTTCTTGCCAGCTGCCTCATATTTAAAATGCTTAATTTTAAAGTTTTCAATTCGTGGCCATTATCTATTGTGCTTATGTTAGCAGTTGTCTCACTAAGTTCCAGTTTCTTTTGCATAGCGCTCTCTGAGTGAAATTTATCAATGCAGGAGGGAACATGGGGGTTGTTCTTCAGCAGGCTTATTCCAGATCTGATGCTCATTAGGGATGAGAGAAAATGGTTGGCGCAAGGTCACGCAGCTGGCTTCTGTACCCAATGCTGGACTTCAGCCTGAGTTTCTCTGCCCTTTTTCCAGCATTTTAACTTTTAAACTATTTGACCACAAAAGAGAATAGTTTTTCTCTTCTGTGTTGTGAAACAACATACTAAAGTACAAGCAATAAAACCATATTATAAAACAAATAAATTTCTGAAATTTGCTCTGGTTTTGAAAAAGATAGAATATAATATAGAATTCTTCATTGGCCAAGTGTGATTGGACACACAAGGAATTTGTCTTTGGTGCATATGCTCTCAGTGTACATAAAAGAAAAGAGACATTTGTCAAGAACCATGAGGTACAACACAATGATTATCATAGGGTACAAATAAGCAATCAGGAAACAATCAATATTAAAACAAATCGTAAGGATAAAAGCAACAAGTTACAGTCATACTCATAAGTGGGATGAGATGGGTGATAGGAACGATGAGAAAAACTAATAGTAATATTAGTAATGCAGCTTTAGTGAATAGTTTGATAGTGTTGAAGGAATTATTTATTTAGCAGAGTGATGGCGTTTGAGAAAAAACTGTTCTTGTGTCTAGTTGTCTTGGTGTGCAGCGCTCTACAGCCACGTTTTGAGGATAGGGGTTGAAACAATTTATGTCCAGGATGTGAGGGTCTGTAAATATTTTTACGGCCCTCTTTTTGACGTTTCAAAAACACCAGTAAAAAAATTAACAATTGGTCTGTACAGAGGAGAGCATCGGGATGGGAAGACTGATATAAAGGAATTTATTAATTAATGTTCAACTATCTCTAATCAGGATCTAACCTGGGTCAGTCACCAGGGCCAGAAATTTAGTCTTCCGAGCTTTCTGTCTTGTGCTGGAGTCTATCTTCAGGGAACTTCACTCTGCTAGAAGAAGCTGGGAAGACAAAACGTCTGATCCTAGTGACCGACCCAGACCGGATCCTGCAAAACTATCCTGGGACATGTACGGTATATTTGCCTTCCATGAGCAGAAGTTGTGAACTGAGGCTGACCCCCAGATCATGCACCAACTCTGTTGATCTCCAGAATTAGAGAATCAATCTTGTCGGAGTTGAATCCCCAATCTTTTCATCTCCACTAAGTCATCCCCACAGCCTCCAGAAACTAGCCAAGCACCTTTACAGCATTACTTCTTTCCAGCAGAGATCACAGCTGGATACTACTGCTATAATGATAAGTTAACCCTGTGTTATTACTTATGTTAATTCTAGATTAAAATAAAATCATCTTAGAGGAAAAATCAGTTGGGCATGTTAATAAATTCCTCCTTCACATAAATATATTTAATTTCAAGAGAGGAACCTCCTGGAAAAAATACTGTTTTTAACAATTTAGAATAACACTACTGTTTGAAAACAATCAGGACTTTTTCATGTGCCATACACCAAGCGCTAGACAATATCCACTTGTCCAGGAGGGAACAGAAGTTTGTCTGTTGCAAGAATACATTTACTCATTTTGAAAGGAGAGAGTTGAGACACACTGTGCCAGTACATTCTGGTAGAGAAACCCTTCTCAAGTTTTTTTTAAAAAACTGAAACTTTATGGAAGTTTCCTGGCTTAGCTTGTCAGAAAACTTTTGGTATATATTTTGAAACATGCACAAAATTTGGAACATAGTTGTCTGGAATAAAAATGTTATTGTAAGAATTCTTTAAATATGTTGTGGACATTTTCCTCACAAAAGCTTAAATGTTTATAGAGGAAGGGGAAGAATTAAAGAAAACAAGGAAATGTGTATTTGCAAGATAAGAATTATGACAACTCTTTAGTACAAATGTTTGAGAAGTAGGCAACAGCATCGTAATACAGGCTATTTATTCCTTCAACTGTGTCTTATTCCTGCATTCAGGACACTCCTGAAATAAGATAATTGCTTTACATTTAAAAAAAACACCAAGAAAAAGACAGCACCAAAACATAATTTTATGAAATTCAGGAAATAGAAAACTAATCTCAAAGAAACAAGAGGCATTCAAACTAAATAATTTGTGATTTCTACTTTTACTGTGTATCCCAACCAAAAATAATAACAAATCCAAAAGATTTTCAAATCAACTGTTTTTGTATGTGCAGTGCTAAAGATCAATGACTCGCTTTCTGCATATCAACTTAATCGATTTTATCAGTTACCAAATGTCAAAAAAGATACCAGATAATTTACCAGAGGCTAGGAGGAAAAGAGAGATTTTAACCATACTATCTACTAACATAATGAGTTCAAGTAAAACTGTCAGTTTAAGAGTTTCTCTAAAGATACCACTTTTCCAGTTGATAAGATTTTTTTAGAAGAAAACCTTTTGAAAAAGCAACTAATTGAGATAAAATGCTGCACTATTTTGAGAAGGGTTTAATAAATTATCCTAACAATTTTCCATACGCCATAAAATTGACTTATTCTCCAAGAGTTGTCCTTGCAATACCTCTTTTTTTTAACCTTGCAAATACAGGCTAGATACTACATACAGCTCCTTCTCTTTTTTTCCACCTGAGTCATTGATTTATCTTCTCTGATTGCTTAAAGAGAAAACTTTCTCCCACTGTTAAGTATTTACCTTGTCTATTTCTCTCCAAAACAATCTTACATATTCTTATAGCCCAGGATTATCAAAGTTGGCCGTCGGCTGGATGCATCATGGACTGGCCATGCCCATGCTCGGTTTAGTGAAGGTGGGAAAAGTCACGATACATCATGTGACACCACCACGATGACGCATGTTTGACACCCCTGCTATAGCCCCTCATCAGTTTTGTGTGTCACAAAACTGTTCTATTAGAAATGGTGTGTGTGTGTGTGTCTATAAGTATGTATGTGTGTGTGTATGCGTATTTTTATTTAATTATTTATGTGTACGTGTGTATGTTTATTTATTTATTTATGGAAAGAAAAAGATACCTGCTATTACATACAACATATATAATTGGCATCATTTATCATGTATTTTATATTAGGAGACATGCACCCAAACGCTCACAAGAAGCAGACACGCTCATTTAGAGCTTTGTATTTCAAAAGGAGAAAAAACACTGTGTGAAAATTCAGAGCACACAGATGGTCCGAAGGCGTAGGTAGATAAAGTGCCAACTTAACAAACCTTGGCTTAAAATCATATAATGTGGGAAGCTCTATGTCTAACTCCTGCTTAAAAAGTATCTCAAGAGACAATTTCCAAGATACTGTAATGATATTCAAGGTGCAGTCATATTTACAACATTTATTAAAAGGCAACACCTTTCAGGAACAACAGCTCACTTTTAAAAAACATATGTATATGCATTTAATAAAATGTGTTACTGTAACAAGATGCTATCTGATACTTCTTATTGTGGACTACTAATAGACCAACATGGCTTTCCTCCTACAATGTCAATCTTAGCAATGGGTGTTCATAATCTTTACATTGATAATTCATAGAACGTAAATCAAATGTGTTTACATTGCACAGATTGATATATCCTTATTCATTCACAATTGTAAGTGTCTTAGAAAGAAGCATAGAATCTCACCTGTACAGAAAGAGAGGGCACTGAGGGAGACAAATATGTAGATTAGAGGAAGATGGCCCAGACACTTGGCACATTTTCTACAGATAAGTACCAGTGGATTCAAAAAGCTGATGCTGAAACTGCTTTCCAAACTCTTCCCCATGGCCTTGGCAGACACACACAGCACTCTCTAAATATAAAAGACATACAATTTCCTTTTAAATATTCTGATCACCAATTACAATCATTTTTGGAAAACAATTATATTGTTTGCATTGAGACAATGAATACATACACCAAGCATATAAAACAGTTTCTACTATTTGTCATTAAGTTCTAAGATTTGCTCCTGAATTTATCTTTAAAAATCCCGTACAGCTGTCTTAACTGGTACATAGTTTAGAAGTTAATGGCAGGGTTCTCTATGGCCACATGATGATTTATAAAATCAGTTAATATTGAAACATAAAACAAATACATGAAAGGAAAACTACATGTGGCAAATTCTAATTTTTTTCAAAGTACATGTAGTTGCGTACAATTCTAAAGGCTGCCTGCTTGACATTTGTTTACTGATGGCCAGCTGTGTTCACATATCAAAATACTCAGTACTGAAACCAACCCACATTTGGAAACAGTAGCATATTATGAAATTATGCAATGCAAGCAAAGCAAACTCAAAGCAAAGCATGCAAATTCAATGGCTTTTAAATGGAGCCTTTAGCCACTGTTTAAAAGTTAAAAGCATCTGTGTAGAGATTTCTTGTTCCACCTATGCTTCAACAAATGTGGTCCATCTGCTAAACAGGTGGAACTAAATGTTACCACTTGCTTAGTGGTACTTCCTAGCACCAGCCAAAAAACAAGATAGAAATTGGAGCAAGGGACCAGTTGAATTGCAAGGAAAAAGTAATGTTAGCCAAATAAAACCTGAGCTTTCTTTCTACTAGAAAAATGAGAAACTGAAGGTTAAATAAAGTCGCAGCCCTTCACTTGTGGATACAGGTAGTCCTCAACATACGACCACAACTGAGTTCAGCATTATGTTGCTAAGTGAGAAATTCAGTGAGTTTTGCCCCATTTTACGATTTTTCTTGCAACATTTGTTAAATGAATCACTGCAGTTGTTTAAATCATGGTTGTTAAGTGAATCTGGCTCCTCGTTGAATTTGCTTGCAAAAGATCACAAAAGTTTCTCACTTGGCCCCCGAAGACACGGCATAAATATTAACCAGTTGTCAAGCATCCAGTTGTAAATGATGTGACCAGAGAGATGGTGCAATGGTCATAAGTGTAAAAAATGGTCATGTCACTTTTTATTGTTGTAACTTCGAACGGTCACTGTGAACTGTTGTAAGTCAGAGACTACCTGTTCTGAATAAATTGTACTGCTTTCAGGCATGTTCCTTTTATTAAATTTAAATGGAATTCTGCTTAGCTTGCACCTATATTTATCTTAAACTTACTTTGGACATTTATATCTTGCCTTTTCTATGTATTCCTTACAAGGGATCTGAAGAACAGAAATAATAATTCTATCAAGAATGATTCAACCTTAATTTTAAAGTCTCAAATAATTTCCTTAGTCTTATGCCTATACAAAAAAATAATTACAGCTAGTCCTCAACTTACAACAGTTCATTTAGTGACCGTTCAAATTTACAATGGCATTGAAAATTGTAACTTATGATCATTTGATCATTTTTTGCGACCTTCTGACAAGCAAAGTAAATGGGGAAACTAGATTCATTAACTGGGTTACTAATTTAACAATTGCAGTTATTCAATTAACAATGGTGGCAAGAAAAGTCATAAAATGGGACAAAACTAACAAATGTTTCACTTAGTGGAAATTTGAGGCTGAATTTTGGTTGTAAATCAAGGACTACCTATCCTGAAAAAACGTACAGCAAATAGAATTAATACCTAAGAAGCAGTAAACAATCAAGGAACTACCAACTTAATCAAGTAGCAAACTGCCCCACCAAGGAACTACCAAGGAAAAAAACAACACCCTCACTAACACTGTAAATAAATAGAGAGCAAATCCCACTCCCTTCTAGCACTGAGGATATTAGCTAGTACAGTAGTTGGGTAACAAAAATGAAAACATGTAAAGGAAAATACCCAAGCTCAAAGTTGAACTCCATAATGCAACCATGAGCTATATATATATTCTACTCTATTGGTAAAATAACCACAGTACAGTTCATGGGTTACAAAACTGTATACTCTGGTGACAAGATATAATATAGTTGAAGAGAATATGCCCCTCCACCTTTTCTTCTACTACAAAGGCTTGCACTGTCTGTTAGGGTCACTAGCAAAACTGTTGTATTTAGTTGCTGGAACAGAAAACCTGATGAAAATTGAAATTTTGGCTCTTTCCCAAAACAAAGCAAATTTTATAACTTGGTTATTGTAGATCGCCATGGAAAATGAACTGTGGAAAGAAAAACAAGGCAAAATTATAATAAGAGGCAGCTACAATCTTAGGGAACTTCATTACTGCATTTGAACTGCCTCACTGGTAAATTTTGCTGGTTCCAGAATCTACTAGCAATTTAGCTCTGGATATTGTTAAATCAATTTAAATACTGAAAAATTATAAAATACCCCTTTCTTTCCTATACAGAATAATGTACAGTATTGTGAAAGACAACAAGCACTGGATTAGATTGGTATTATTCTAGGGGGGGGGGCACACATAAATTTGTTTCTGATGACTTGGATAGCCTGTTCATCACATTATTGGATTACATAAGGGATCGGCCATGCCAGAATCAGTGCAAAGCTGCAGTGGCTGTACATGAACAGAAAGTTCACCTGAAAAGCTCCTGAAATACTACAGAGGATTCTAGGGTACATTTTCAGCTTGCATTAGGAGTCAACAATGCTGGAAGACATATGACAGCCTGAACTCCCATGTATGACAGGTAGTCATTAAATTTTGACAGTGAGCTGTCTAGTTTACGTATATCATAACATTACTGAATTCATCTATGCCTTGCATCCAATTTTATGTTTTGCTCTAGGATGACTAACAGAATTAGGTTACTGCTACTATGCATTAAAACACCTTGAGATCATAGGAAGAGATCATAGTTCAGTCTGTCTTATTTACGTGGCACAATGAATATAGCTTTGTTGCAAAACCAGATATTCCTCTCGTATATACTTGGGTTACATTAAAAAGGCAAAATTTAGGTATTAGTTGCTATCATATATCTAAACCTTTACTGACTAGAAACTTTAACTCCAGCTGTTTTTAAAATCTTTATTACTAATGACACAGCAGTAATAAAAATATTGGCTGGTATAAAAAAGCAGTTGTTTGCTTCTTGTAATTAAAGAGTTACAGCATTTATTTATTTGTTTGTTTGTTTGTTTGATTGATTGATTGATTTTTATGCTGTCCTTCTCCTTAGACTCAGGGCGGCTTACAACATATTAGCAATAGCCCTTTTTAACAGAGCCAGCATGAATTAAAGATATATAGATGATAAAACTGCAAAAGAACTCTTGGAGGATTTTTTATTATTTATTTAATATTTGCTGCTGGATGTTTTTAAGTATGGGCCATATTCTAAATTATTCAGTACATTTAATGTATGAAAACTTAACTGTTAAGTTTTATTAAAATAATAGCATTTGGGATCTCTCAGTCATGCTGATTTTTTTTTAGTCACTTCGCCCTACTCTACATTGCTGATGAAAAGCACAGCAAAAAGAAGTTGTTACTAGAATTAAAGTGAGGAGAGAATCACTGAGACCTTTTAATAAATAAGAAACAAACATGATGCTAAGTGTATTTTACATACCGTATTCAATGCAGGGCGTTAAAATTGCATATGCAACTACAGGTATAGCAATACAGTATTAGCTGAATATAATAATGACCTGTTTGTGAAACAAATGAATTAATGCATCACTGACCTACCAAGTATGAAACAAATACTTCAAGCAGTTTCCTATTACAATTTGCTATCCAAGTAATATTGGAATTGTCATTTATACTCACTGCTGATTCAAAGGAAATGTTAAATGTATCCATTGAGACATACTAGATATACAGCATTTCACAATGTAAAGGCATACTTTCATATATAGCATATGAATATGTTTATCAACATACCATATTTTTAATAAATGAAAAGGACTCCTTGTTATGCACAGTTTAAAAGCTTTCCTCAGTGTCTATGCAAATGGATGCATATTCATTATTCATCAATATACCATTGCTCATTTGACTCAATTTAGGTTCATTACTGTTTTAGCAGAACACTCTATTTCACAATTGTAAAGCTCTTAATACAGCAAATATAATTTACTGTTCAGTTACAAAAAATCCTTCCAACTGAACGCTTTTAGGGAAGCTTTTAACAATCTGAAATATTTAACCAAAACAAGACATTTATATCCAGCAAAATATCCTTATTTGAAAGGTTTCTCAGTCTTAAACAGCTAACAAAGTTAACATTTGAGGGATGCTACTTTGAAATTTCTGATATTCAAAGTTATTTTTCTCAGAATTTAAAATAAAAGGCTAACTTAAAATTAAAAAGTTCCTTTCTTCTCAAAGAAATAAAATCTTTTTTAAAAAAAATCTGATTTCTACAAAAGAGCTGGTCCTGTCTGTCACAAAATCTACTATTTGGGCCTCTATAAGCAACTTTTTGGGCAAGTTCTGATGGGATAAATGGAAAGTCCAGAAAAGCAATTCATTAAAAAAATCAAAATATAACCCCATTGAAAACTCTACTGCAACAGGAGTGGATAAATTTTTCCAATCAAAATAGTACTAGCTACCTCTGACAGACTGCTTGGACAAAAGCAAAGCAAAATCAACAATCTACAGATACATAGTCTCCTCTGATAGTTAGGGACCTATTTAGCTAAATAGGTTCCTGTCTATCAAAATGACAATGGACAGTATAAGAGTTATTTAGTTAAAAGAAAAAGTAGACTCAGATATTAAATCTGACAATTTTAATCCATAAAAATATGGTCTCTGTTTCCAGCCAAAATGTACCCTAGAATTTGTAAGGACATAGAACATTTCTGTCTTCCTATCAATATTCAGCAGTCTGCATTGGTTGCCGATCAGTTTCCGGTCACAATTCAAAGTGTTGGTTATGACCTATAAAGCCCTTCATGGCACCGGACCAGATTATCTCAGGGACCGCCTTCTGCTGCATGAATCCCAGCGACCAGTTAGGTCCCACAGAGTGGATCGTCTCCGGGTCCCGTCAACTAAGCAATGTCGCCTGGCGGGACCCAGGGGAAGAGCCTTCTCTGTGGCGGCCCCAGCCCTCTGGAACCAACTCCCCCCAGAGATTAGAACTGCCCCCACCCTCCTTGCCTTTCGTAAACAACTTAAAACCCACCTCTGCCGCCAGGCATGGGGGAACTGAGATCCTCTTTCCCCCTAGGCCTTTACAATTCTATGCATGGTATGTATGTATGTATGTTTGGTTTTTATATTAATTGATTTTTAATCATCAATACCAAATTACTATTGTACACTGTTTTATTGTCGCTGTTAACCGCCCCGAGTCTCTGGAGAGGGGCGGCATACAAATCCAATAAATAAATAAATAAATTATATTAATCCTCTCAAGATGAATGCAGTGCACGGAGCACCAGGTGGAGAGGTTGCATACGTATTAAAGAACAAGTTATATTGTTAGAAACAAGTTCACCTTTGACTGTTTATTTTAGCATTTATTCATTTGAGTTATATAGCCACTCATCTAAACTGCATGTGGCTGGATGCCTTACAATTAAAACAATTACAAGACAATACCATTGAGCATAAAAAGAACATACGAAAACCAATACAAATTAACAATAACCACAGCAAGGGCCTAAAAGCAATCTGCATCCAACATAACTACTATATGGGCTCCTCAAAACAAGGCTGTTCCTGTTTTTCCTAATTGTTATGCCAACAAGTCCATGTTCAATTCCTTCCACTTGAAAAAAAAAAAAACAAATTAAACTTCCCGTATTTTCACTTCAGTAAAAGACAAACACAACATGTGATATAGACATCAGTGTTTTGCAATAGTTCAGTTTTGCACAATAACTGTAATAGGCTGTAGGAGCTGTATTCTCTATAATACATTTGTTAAATATCTGAAGTAGCACCCAGGCTTATTGTTTAACTAAGAGCTATCTACTCTTCAGTGGCGACTATCCTATGTTTAATCAGAACCCAAACTCAATCTTCAGCATCTTTTTCAAAAGGGGTACTTAAGAGACAGGGAACCTGAAAACCTTGAAGAACAGATTAATCAATTTCTGGGTTTCCATAATGCTCTGATGTAGTGCAGGAAATTATGGTCTGGTGGCACATCTGTCTTTACTACCCATGACTATATTCTACTGTGTGTGTAACATATTTTTGCTGATACTGAAAAGGGAGACTAGTACAGCTCTATTTCAAACTATTTTGCTCTCATCAGCTAGCCATACCCTTACCGGGATTTGAACCTGGGAAGTCTGCCTGTAAGGCAGTAGCTTTAACCTCTAGGACACAGGCTCTCCTCCTGTCTCAGCTTCTATATATATTTCAGTTCAGACATCGCAGGTCAAGGGTCATCATCACCGCTTGCACATCCCTTTGTTTGGGAAACTCCAGGTAGGTTTATTTTTTTATACAAGTTATAAACCGCCTCACTCCAAAGTGTTATGAGTGGTGTAAAAAAATCAAGTTAGAGTATGGAAAGCAACAGAATAATATAAAGAATTGTAAACAGTATTCACTAACAGATAACAAAGGTGTGAGAAACATAATTTAAAACAAATATTTAATTGCCCCAGTCAATCCATGGCATCATACCTTATTCCTCTTTTACACCCCCGATTCTTAAAATGACCATTGTACTTGTATTGCAATATGATTTTATAGAAGGTTTAGTCAATCTCTGTGCTGTAGTTGCTCTACTAGCAGTAGCAATATCACTTAGATTTATATACCTCTTCACAGTGCCTTACAGCCCTCTCTAAGTGGTTTACAAAGAGTCAGGTTCTTGCCCCCAACAATCTGGGCCCTCATTTTACCCACCTTGGAAGGATGGAAGGCTGAGTCAACCCTGAGCCAGTGGTGAGATTTGAACCTGATGTGCAGCAAGCTAAACGTGACTCTGGTTGTTTTGTTGGTCAGTGACAGCAATAAATGACTGACAGCAAGTGGCCAAAGACCCTTACGAAAAAAAAACAGACCAGGTTTTAACTTTGCCGAGAGAGGGAGAGCAAAAAAGGGGGGGGGCTCTTGCTTTGGGGAAGCAGCTGTTCCAATGAGTGGGTCGGCCTGCCAGGACACGAGCTTCCGGCTGCCCTGGTCCCATCATCCACAACAGGCCGGTGAGGGAAGTAGGCAAGTTCCGTTGACAATCGGCCCTAGAGCTCGAGGTGGGGGGACCATGTGAACTTGGACCGTCTCCCTTAATCTCAACGGTTCCGGGGACCCTAAATCTCCACGGAGGCCCCCGGGAGCTGCCCTCATGAAGGGAGCCGACAAACCTGAAGGCGCCGAGGAAGCGCCGAGACAACCCAACCCGGCAGGCGCTACTTACCAGGGGAGCATGGCGGGGCCACGGTGAGGGGACAGGTGTTTCTTGGCTGACAGGTGAAAAAAAAAAGGCGGGGAGCGAGTTCCCTGAGGTAAAAATTCGTCAAGGCTGCGGCTTTGGCGCCGCCATGGCCGGGTGGTAGGCCTCAAAAGCTTCTTCAAGCCCCCCCCCTCCCCTCTCCAAGTTGTTGGTTTTTTTTAACAGCCCCTCCCTCCTCTAAATCCTCCAATTTCGGAGGCAGAGCCGCCGCAAAGCCTCACGCGCTCCGCCCCTCCGCTTCTTTTCCCTTCAGCCGGAAACGCAAAAAAAAAAGAAAAAAGAAAACCCCACGTACGCCTTAGCCGGCCCCTCCAACCAATCGGCGTTCTCGACCGTCAGGACGAGAGGAGGGGTTGGGTGGAGAAAAAGAAGAAGAAAAAAAGCCCTCCTCCCGCCGTTGCTGTGGTAACCCGAGCGCCTTTCTTCCCTCTCCTCTCTCTCTCCTCCCCCGCCCTTCGTTTCCTCAAAAGGGAAAGCGGAAAGAGCCAGGAGTTGGGAGGGGTGGGGAAGGAGGCGCCAAAGAAGAGGGGAAACCCCCAGCCCGTTGCCTTTAGATAACATGGCGGGAGCGGCTTCGCGGAGAGGTCGCACCAAGGCGTCCGCTGATTGGGAGCCCGATGAGCAAGCCGTCAAGGAATTGGCTATCAGGAGATGAGGGGCGGGGGGGAAAGCCAAGGGGGAGTGGGAAAGGCGACAGGCGTTGCGTTGGAGAGAGCGGCAGACGGGTCTCTTCGGCGCGCGTGCTCGCTTGCTCGCTCTTGGCAGATGCCATCCGGGAGAAGCCTGAGGAGAGAAGCACGCTGTCGTCGCCTTCCAGGTAAAGGGAGGGAAGCGAGCGGCCATTCGGAAGCGGGAAAAGGAGCCCGAAGGTGGCGTCGGGAGGGGAGGGAGGGTGTGGAACGGGACCTCACCTCAGGACTCCCTCAAATTTTGGGGGCTGAGGGGAGGCGAGGGTGGGGGCTGAGCCTTTAGTTTCGCGCACGCCGTGGCCGCCGCACATTTCGGGGAGGGGGGGCGGGAAACGTGGCCCCTCTCTCCCCCCCCCCGCCTGATGTCGCAGTTAGAGAAGGGCGTTCAGGGGGCTGGTGAGCCCCCCCTCGGCAATCCCGCGCCATTCGTCCCCCACGCGCAGCCCCCCCCCCCTCCGCGGTCGCTTTCGGGCTGAGAGAAGCAGAACGACCGTCCCGTCCAGTAACCTGGGTGGGCGAGTGCTGTGCATGGATCCGAACTAGGTGATGTCCCCCTTTTTGCTGCGTGGAAGCCCGTGGGGCAGGCGTGGGGGGGGGGGATTTGAACCACTACCACCACCTGGTGTAGTGGATGGAAAGAGTTTTGCGCTGGATTCGTGCTATCTTTCCCTCCAACACCCCCCCCCCAAAAAAAAACGCTGGATGATGATGTCTCAGAGGGAAATTGGGGGGGGGGGGGTGTTCAGCTGTGTTTCAGAGAAGTTCCCACCCCCCCCCCAACCTCACCCCCCCAACCCTCCACTGGCTTCTTGGGCAGAGTTTGCCCTTAGCTGCACCTGCTCCAGCTTTTGGGGGCTGCCTCTGTTGGCATCACTTTTGAGGGGCGGTTAATCTCCCTGCTGTGGACATCTGTGGGGCTGGTTGTGGGGTCTGCGGGTGGGTCTCCTGGGGGATCCAGTGGGGCTGGTTGCCAAGGTGAAGGAAGGCGGCTTTTTGGGAGGAGGGTTGGGTGGCTAACCCTTGCAGCATGCACGCATCGCTTCGGTTTCTTGGATTGCACGAACCGCTGCCTGCAACAGCATTTAGGAATCTGCTTGCGCCACTGATACCCATCCAGCCTCTTCCCCCCCTCCCCCCCCCAACCTCAGATCATAACTGGAAGAGAAAAGGGAGCAAAAACCAGGCTTGTGTTTCTCCTGCAGCCTGATTGCAATTAGCTGCATTCCTGCTGCGAAAAATTGGTGGCTTTAATTAGGGTCACCCAGTAAAGGGAGAGAAGCCTCCCACCAAGCAAATCTCTTCAAGATCTCTGATTGCCTGCTGGGTGAACAATGGGAATGCAGTGGTTTTGCATAGAGATGCTGGAAGGAAAAGATGGTTTTCTTCCTCTCTTTGCAGGCTTGCCTGTAGTTAATCTAACCATCATTAACCTATTTGTTAACTACCCACTGAACTATAAGTGGTGGTTATAGGAGTAGGTTAAGATTAAGACACAATTGCTAGTTTGTTGCTCGTAAACGATCGATCGTTACTGAGGGGTTTTCTAAACCACTTGGTACAAATTGCTGGGGGGTTTTCAGCCCTGACCAACAGTAAACCAACAACCCATTTTTGACTTCTCTGCAGAGCAACTATTTGGAAAAGTGAGCAGAGGCTCTGCACAAAGGGGAAAAAAATATTTTGCAGTCAAGCACTGGATGTACGCTATAAAATTACTCCTTACTTGGATTGTCCAGTCGCTAACATGGATCTCAGACCAGCTTCCCCTTAGCCCACCAAAAATCCGATCAGAAACGTTAGTACCATGGACAGCAACTCCTAGTGATGGTTTCACATTTGCGACTGTTCTGCTTGTCCTATTTTTGCATGTGTTTCTTAAATGCTTTCCCCAAAACACGTAATTGTTCTTACTGTTGACCCTGTTATTATATGTACGTGTGGGTATATGTATGTATATATGATTTTGCTTGTATTGAATAGTTTTGTTTTTAAAACATTTGCCTTCTGAGAACATTTGCCTTTTCAAGAAGAGTAAAAATCCGCTAAATGGAAAGGGAGAAGACATACTTATTAATTTATTACTGCAATTTATATGCTGATCAGTTCCAAGAAGGCTCTCAGTGGCTTAGAAATTATACAGAATTATATAGAAAAACCACACCAGGGGGAAAAAAACATTAACCCAATGACGAATCTTCGGAGAAGGGCAGCATACAAATCTAATACATAAATAATAATAATATTAATAATAATAATAACAATCAGTCTTGCTTGCCATTAAGGCACTAAGTCAAACATTCATGGCCGTAACAATTTCCTGCTGCAAGGAAGAGAAATCATAAATCTTCAAAGGCTCTCCAGAAGAGGTGATGAGGACTTTCCTGGGCAGCACATAGGGTTGGTGCTGATCTGACCGCAGATAGAGCACTGTTCCAAGTGGGGGGATAGTTACAGAAAAAGACCTCTGCTCCCTCAAGGATGGGGTCTCCCTATTAGATCTTGTTGGATGAGCAAACAGCTAGAAGAAAATGGTTTTTTAAACATGCCAGCCATGTACAGCTTTAAAGGTGAAAACCAACATATTGAATTGCACCTAAAATCTAATTGATCACCAGTACAGCTCTGATAGGCGCTGTGATTTAGGCATATCTAGCGATGTCCTTAATTGCATGATGCAAGCATGTTCCATTGGTTCCAATTAAAGTTGGTAGAAGCAGTCTAATTACAAGAGGATGATTCAAGGTTATATACCTTCAGCAGCTCTGATCTGAGTTTGATTCTGCCTTAATTACTCTCTCCGTCTTTTTTAGAAGCCACCCTTCTCTCTGGAATCTGGATTCTGGTGTTAGAATAATAATGTTGGTGTTTATTTCTTCGCATTTTGTCAGCCTGGGAGCTGTGAGGCAGCTTTTTAAAGATTCATATTCTTCCTGTCAGGAAGACCTGAATTTAAAAGAGCCTACATTTCTCTGTGTTTCTCATGGTAGAGAGCTGAGGCCAGAGCTGCTATTGTCATCTTTTTGCACCGATGAAGTCCTGGGTATTTTTATCACCTCTTAATGTGTCACATGATTATTTTTTCCGTTCTTTTCAATTAGAAGCATCCAAGAATAACGTGCGCGTGCTCTCACACCTGGATTGAGCAAATAACAACATTTCCATCTTCCAAGGGCAGAACCTATTTTAAAAATGGGCTGGAGTTTTTACATTCCAAATTGGTCATTAAGCTAGCAACTATAAAAAGACCAGAAGATTTCCTTTCTTGTCTGTTTAGGATTTTATGCTTTAATAATAATGTCGATTCATTATTGCTTAGACTTACGTTTAGTCTTTCCCTGAGATATCAAGGTAGCATATCTAATACTCCCTTCTCCAGTGTTTTAAAGCTATATTTCACAAATTTCATAAAATTATAGGCCTGGAAGGGACCTTGGAGGTCTTCTAGTCCAACCCTCCATCTAAGACAAGAGTCCTCATACCACTTGGTCAAATGATTGCTGAATCTTTTGAAAACATCCAGTGATGTAGCAGTCACAAGTCCCGGAGGCAAGATGTTCCGTTGTTTAATAATTCTCACTGTCATGAAATTCCTCCTTATTTCTAGACTGAATCTCCCTCACGAGCTTCCACATCATCTCTTCCACATTCTGTTCTTTAGGGAGCTTTTTCTATTTTAGTTGGTCTGCTGTGAAATATGCTGCAGAACCATTATACGTTGTAGAATATTTTATAGCTTGCACTACAGCAATGTTGAGAGAAGCAGAAGAGGAAGGAAGGGCTTAAAATGTCAGAAAAAGAACATTTTTATGTTTCAGTAGAATTTGTGCACAGCTTCATTCCTCGTTTGAGCTATATTAAAACATTATATTGTCTTAAAGGTTGACTTAATTTTCCACCTCATCAGCCAACAGTATCACTCAAGTGTCTGAAATAAAAGAGTTTATTACAACTGTATATTGCTGTATTTTGCAATTTTCCAAATTGGTGTTTGATAGTTTTTGTACACTGTAAATCAATTTGCTCTGAGTACATTATAGTGGCTAAGGCCCAATATATTGGCAATATTTTGTATGTAAAGGGAAATGAAGTAGAATCAGAATTCTATGTAGCAGTGATGACAATTCTTAAATCCCAAATTGGTTTTATTACACTGTTCAATGGTCCAAGAACATTTTTAACGTTTTGCAGACATTGCTAGGTGAGGAATGGGCAGGAGATCAGAAGTGGCAGATCCTGGTGTCTTACAGCCAGTGCAAAAGTTTATGACTCATGGTTGTCTAACAATAGAACCAGTTGAAAAGCTCTCTCCCTCTCTCCCTCCCCACCCCCATCCCAATTATTCTCCCTGGATTGGCTTGCCGGAAAATAACTATTCGGGTAAAAAACAGATTTTCTGAATAGCCACATTCTGCTGCTTTTGATAAATTCCTGGGTTCCTGAATATATAAATATTTATTTATAGATAAATATTTAAAGACCACCTCTGAGAAGCCAAGGCACTTTACAGCCAAATGAAACAGCAACAGACCCAAACATTACATGACTCTTACTTAACCAACAGAAGGCAGCCATTTTGCCTTTCGTGTCCAAGTGCCCTGTGAAATAGTAAGATTGTTAGTGGCTTCTCAAAGATCAAGAGGTTGGGGGCTTTCTCTGTCTTGGCAGGCAAATGAAGAAAGCCACCTTACCACCAGGGGTGGTTTTCCCATTTTGCCGTTGCCCAGTCTGCCAACCGTGCACTCGGTTTGCCCATGTGCCTGCCTTCCACACATGCCCCCGGCCTTCCACACATGTGCTTGTTGTGCGTACGCGCCTTCCGCGCATGCACCTAGAGCTGGGACGAGTCGGTAGGTCCACCTGTGATTTCTGCTACCGTTTCGGGCAGATCGGTCCAAATCGGCTGAATACCACCTCTGCTTACCACTTATCACTTCCCACCATACCTTCATTTCAATGGGAACCTTCCACTCGTGTGATGGGAGTGTGCACTTACAGCTGCAGAGGAGGAGGAGTCCGAGAAAGAGACTCAGATGAAGAGACTGCGCTGCCTGGATGGGTGGGAGGAAAGGAGCTCAGAGCAGCCACATCCTAGAATCTGCCAGGATATATCTTAATACCTTGGAAAGCTATAGCTTTAGTTTGGCAAGATTCTGTCTACCAGCTGCAAGTAAATAAAAGATTGGACCCAACTGTATATCACTGTCTCTTCTCTGGGCTTGGGCCTGACAACAGGTTCTCCTTTAAAGGCCACGTGGGAGAGACTAAGTAAGGGCAAGAAACAGCCCTGCAAGTGTCAATTCTTGACCAGCTTAAAGATGGCAACCAGCAATTTGAACGGACCCCAGAAGTAACCCCGTAACCAGTGCAGCACAATAAATTTACACTGCTGAATCTACTCCCTCCAAATTAACAGACCAAGCTGCTAGTTGAAATTGTCTGATTATTGTTCACAGGTGGCCCTATATAGCAGTGTTTTTCAACCAGTGTGCCGTGAGACATTATTATTATTATTATTATTATTATTATTATTATTATTATTATTATTATTATTATTATTTATTAGATTTGTATGCCGCCCCTCTCCATAGACTCGGGGCAATATGATCTATATAGGGAGAGAAAGAGAGAGAGAGAGAGAGATAGCAAGAGAGAAAGAAAGAGAGCTAGCAAGAGAGACAAAGAAAGAGAGAAAGAAAGAAAGAGAAAGAGAGAGAGAGCAAGAGGGGGGAAGGAGGGAGAAGGAAAGCAAAAAAGAGAGGAAGGAAGGAAGAGAGAAAGAAAGAGGGATGGAGAGAGAGAGAAAGGAAGGAAGAGAGAGAAAGAGGGAGGGAGAGAGAAATAGAGCGAAAGGGAGGAAGAGAGATTTTTTGTCTAAACTTTTTTTTAGGTCCCCCCCCCACCCACTCAATGTTCCCCAGGATTTTGAAAATATGAATATTGTGCCGCGGCTCAAAAAAGGCTGGGAAACATGTAGAACATGTTACAATAGTCTACCTACGTGGAGAGAAGGGCACGAGTCATGGCCAGGAAACTCAATAAATGAGGATGGGAATCTTCTTTCCAATTCATAGATGCCCTACCTGCCAGTCCTTTAAGGAAGGCTAAAGTAGGGAACTGATGCCATGTAGGTCAATGCTACTTTCACTGGAAAACTATAGTAAGAGGACTGAATGTACTGCCCTCCCTTTTATCTTTCTCCCTGCCTTTGTTCATCTTCTGAAAGTTCTTGCCTGCCAAGACGCAGACAGCAAGCTCTTTAGTCTTTCACCTTCTTCACATGTTTCCCTAATTTTCATGAAATCAACCCCACATGCCCCGTCCAGCTGCATGGAGAGTCCAGTTGGATCATGAGACAAACCTGCAGGTGGCAGAACTTATCTTGCCACAGCCCCACGCCACATCCTTGGTCTGCACAAGCTCTGAAGAATCCCTTGCCAGAATCTTTTGCCAAGATTCTTTCCAAGAAGAAACCAGCTGAGAAGAATACAAGCAATTTGATCTGCCAAAATAATTTGTAAATATGTCACAGCAGCCTCCCAAATGAGCGGCTGAACAGAGTCACGGGAGGCAACTTTGCAGACCTGGGAAGTTTCCAACACCCCCATTTTTATGGTGCACTCACAAATGTGGACATGCACCCATGAGCCATCAGATTTACGCTGGTTTTGTCCACCCTCGCTGCAATCCCTCGATAAACCAAGGAATTTACAGGGATAAATTCCCCATAGCTTCAACCTTAACCCTGCTGTTCTGTTCGAGTCTGTGCAACACGAAATCGAAGTTTAAGACACTCTAAAAAAATTTCCCTGCATTTCTGAAACTTGAAATTTCATGACTTTTCATCATTTCAGAGGTTCTCTCTTTGATCATTATTTTTGGGGTGGGGGTGGAGGGCTTAGTTTTTGCTGGGCAAAAAAAGTCACACTTGTACTGTTTATGAGTCTGTGTGACTCGCACCAAAAATTCTTTATTTTATTAAATTCACAAAAAAAGGGGGGGGGCTTTTATGAGCAAAATAAACCAATAAGCGTTATTTTTTTTATTTCAATGTTCATTTCATTGTGTGCAGAAATGTTCAACCTAGTTTCCAAGGGAAAGAAGATTTCAAATTGACCATTAAATATAAGCACTTAAAATAAAGAATTTTCGGTGCGAGTCACACAGACTCGTAAACAGTACAAGTGTATAGTGGTTTTGAACAGAGCAGCAGGGTTAAACAGTCTACAATGTCCTACCCCATTCCTAAGAGGTCTGTAAGGGGGCATACGTAAGTGCAGCAGCGGGCCTTCCACTCCTGTCCTACTGTCCCCATTTATTTGTACTCATTTCCTGTGCTTGTGTCCATGTTTATACCTGTTATCTCGTATATATTTGACAAACGTGCTCTCTGGGGGCAGGGAGTGGGCACTGGGATGGACAGTTTAACTGGGCCACCGCACCTTCAAAGGTCCGATGAGCTGGCAACGTGTGGGTGATCCAGAAAGCATTCTGACGTGACGAAAGACACGTCCTTCACCTTCAGTTCACATTGCAAACAAATTAGTGTCATCATGTTCCTTTATCCATAACATAAATCTGTCTGCACGATCTGCAGATGCCCAGATCTATTTGTAGACTCAACGCTGAAGGTTGGCCATATAGTCTACTCTATTTATTGGACAGCATGCACCGGCTCACTCTATGATAATTTTTTTTTTTGGGGGGGGGGGGGGTGTTTAGTTTTTGCTGGGCTAAAAAAGTCACACTTGTACTGTTTACGAGTCTATGCGATTCGCACCGAAAATTCTTTATTTTATTAAATTCACAAAAAGGGGGGGGGGGTTATGAGCAAAATAAACCAATAAGCATTATTTTTTTATTTCAATTTTCATTTCATTGTGTGCAGAAATGTCCAACCTGCTTTCCAAGGGAAAGAAGTTTTCAAATTGACCAAATATAAGCACTTAAAATAAATAATCCAAGATTCTTTGTCATTGGGTTTTTAAACAAAAACGGGGCCACTGTTTTCCAGAGAAGCTGACATCAAAAAGGAGCAAACCTCCACCATCGGGCCTGCAAACAAAAGTCTAAAAGGAAGAAGGCGGGAAAGAGCAATTCTTCAAAGCCGGATATAGCGGTGAGCTATAGGTTGTTATTTAAGGCAATTTGGGGAGGGCTGCCTTTGCTTTTGCTTATTGCTTAAATAACCATTGACAGTTCTTGTTCCTTTGGCAGATGGGTGAGAGACCAAAGTGCTCTTTACTTTGACAGGAGTAGGATTGTGGGTTGCTGGAGCTAAGTGTTCTTTCTGGCAGGATGGAAGAGGCAAGCTGCCTGCAGCTGCTCCTTCTCCTGGCAATAGCTGGGCCAAAATTGATGTTGGGTTGATGGCCATCCCAGGAGACAGAAAGGGCCACTTTGGGTGCCTTCCTGACAATGAAAGCCAGATTCATGCTTGATTTTCCAGCATTACTTTGGAGTGGAGCCTCTCTGTCTGTCTTTCTGAGTTGCTCCTTTTGTTTTGACAGTCAGCATTGGCACCATGGCCTCAAACTCGGGGATTGTTGTCGATGATGGTGAGAGCAGCAAGAATTGTACCCTGGAAAGATGCCTGAATGTATTTCGCGATGCAAGCAATGATAGTGAACAGTTTGCAGCTCTGCTCTTGGTAAGTCCCCAACCTGATAGCTGGAGGGAGGGAGGATGTATGGCAGGGAGGGAGGAAATCCTTGTTGGTTTTAGCTACTCATTAGTAGCTGGCTAACTATCAGAGAGACAAACCCACCTGTAAAATGCAGTCGTAGTGGTGGTGATGATAGGTCCAGCAGTTTTTGAATGTTATTTAGGTCATTTATTGAATTGTAGAATTTAATCTCATACAAATCAAAGATGGACAATCAAGAGCAGAGAGGGTTTATCTAATTTAGTGTTTCCCAACCTTCGCAACTTGAATATATTTGGACTTCTACATGGGGCTACCTCTGAAAAGTGTTCGGAAACTTCAGATCGTGCAGAACGCGGCCGCGAGAGCCATCGTGGGGCTTCCTAGATTCACCCACGTTTCTGCAACACTCCATGGCCTGCATTGGCTGCCAATCAGTTTCCGGTCACAATTCAAAGTGTTGGTTATGACCATTAAAGCCCTGCATGGCATTGGACCAGAGTACCTCCGGAATCGCCTGCTACCGCACGAATTCCAGCGACCGATAAGGTCCCACAGAGTTGGCCTTCTCCGGGTCCCGTCGACCAAACAATGTCGTTTGGCGGGCCCCAGGAAAAGAGCCTTCTCTGTGGCAGCCCCAGCTCTCTGGAATCAACTCCCCCCAGAGATTAGAACTGCCCCCACACTCCTTGTCTTTCGTAAATTACTCAAGACCCATCTATACCACCAGGCACGGGGGAGTTGAGGCACCTTTCTCCCAGGCTTTTTTATATTTATGTTTGGGTATTTATATGTTGTTAGCTTTTTTAAATATGATAGGGTTTTATGTGCTTTTTAATATTAGATTTGTTTTCGCTGGAATATTGTTTTTATTATTGTTGTGAGCCGCCCCGAGTCTTCGGAGAGGGGCGGCATACAAATCTAATAAATTGAATTCAATTCAATTCAACTCCCAGAATTCCCCAGCCAGTAAATGCTGGCTGGGGAATTCTGGGAGTTGAAGTCCAAATATCTTCAAGTTGCAAAGGTTGGGAAATACTGATCTAACTCACTTCTTAGCCCTGGCAACAACATGGAATCTCTCCTCCCCCCCATCCCCACCCCACACACCCTCTTTGACACCTCCTGCTACATTTTCAGGTGACCAAAGCGATCAAAGCAGGAGAAATCAATTCCAAGGCCCGTCGAAGGATTTTCGATGCCGTCGGCTTCACCTTCCCAAACCGGCTTCTGACTTCCAAGGAACCCCCTGAGGGCTGCCCCCAGCACACTTTCCAAGCCCTGGGGCTCACTCTGCTGGCCTGTTTCTGCACCGATCCAGACTTAGCCCGGCATCCGCAGATGCTGAACAAAATCCCCACTTTGAGCGACGTGGTGTCAGCCAAGACCAGAGATGCTTCTTACAGCGCCATGATTGATGACGCCTACCAATGCCTCAGGGCCATCTTGGCTACCCCCAAGGGCCCCAGAGAGTTGATCAACCGGGGGGCCCTCTCCGCCCTCTGCCAGGCCTACGTGAACCACAGCTATGGCTACGATCAGGCCCTCCAGCTGCTGGTGGGGCTGCTGACGACGGCAGAAACCAAGTGTTGGCAGAGGGCTACCACTGACCTCATGGGCGTGCTTGGTATCCTCAGTGCGGAGTTCCAGAAGGCCGAAGACATGACCAAATTCCAGCTGTGCGAAGTGCTGGCCCGCTTTGTGCCTCCTCATCTGCCCTCTGGCTCCGAATGCCTGCTGCCCCTCTACCGAGGCCTGTCCAGCATCTTAACAAGCAAGCTAAGCGTCTCCCAGCGAGAGCCTGCCTTGAAGCTTTCGGCCTGCCTCTCCCAATCCTGCGGCTCAGCCTGGATCCCAGCCGGCAGTTCTGGCAGCAAATTCTTTGCCCTCTTGGTCAACTTGGCTTGCGTGGAAGTCCGCTTGACCTTGGAGGAGCTGGACCTGACAGAAGTGGATAAGAAGCGGGAACTGATGGCGGCCTGCTACATCCTGATGGAGCTCGCCATTGTGGAGTGCACCCGAGAGAAGGGCTCCATCCTGCAAGAGACCCAGAAAGTGCAGCTGGTGGGGATCCTGGAAGAAGCCCTGGGGGCGGTCATACATTACCTGAGACAGGTAAGAGAGGAGCCTGTTGCAGGGGGCGGTTAATTATCCTTTTAAGATGGGAAGTTGAGGCTGGGAAGTGGGTCAGATTAATAAGGTGGGCCTGATCTACAAGAGGCCGTTCTGGTGTGTGAAAAGTTTAGCATACAAGAGAAATATTATTATTATTATTATTATTATTATTATTATTATTATTATTTATTGGATTTGTATGCCGCCCCTCTCCACAGACTCGGGGCGGCTAACAACAATGATAAAAAACAACATGTAACAATCCAATTTAATAAAACAACTAAAAACCCTTATTATAAAAACCAAACATACACACAAACATACCATACATAACTTGTAATGGCCTAGGGGAAGGAATATCCTAACTCCCCCATGCCTGGCGACAAAGGTGGGTCTTGAGTAATTTGCGAAAGACAAGGAGGGTGGGGGCCGTTCTAATCTCTGGGGGGAGTTGATTCCAGAGGGCTGGGGCCGCCACAGAGAAGGCTCTTCCCCTGGGGCCCGCCAAGCGATAGATCATAGGGCTGGGTTGGAAGGGGAATTTTAAGTGGCGTTCCTTAGCAGTTCTTCCCAAATGTGTGCTCTTAGGACTTCGGTTTCAGTGGAGTTATCAGTTAGGAGCCATTTGGGTCCTGAAAAATCACTTTAGTTAAAGAAGGAGGCTGGGAAAGTTCAGTTGTTTTTCTCAGCTGAGTGCCTGAGCTGTCCATTGAAGAAAACGTTCGCTGCAACCGCTTAACTTTATTAAAAGGACCTATCACTTCAACCAAATGGAGCCGAGGGTCTTTCTTTCCTAAAGATCTAAGTTGGGGCAAGTCTGGCACTTATGGTCCGACAGGTGCCAGCTCTTTCACCCTCCTCGAGGCGACCTTCCTCGGGATTTGTCGCTTGGCGGGACCCAGAGGAAGAGCGGCCCCGGCCCTCTGGAACCAACTCCCCCCAGAGATTAGAATTGCCCTCACCATCCTTGCAGCTTAAAACCCACCTCTGCCGCCAGGCATGGGGGAATTGAGATACTCTTTCCCCCTAGGCCTTTACAATTTTATGCGTGGTATATCTGTATGTATGTTTGGTTTTATAATAAGGGTTTTTAACCGTTTTAGTATTGGATTACAGTATTATTATATGCTGTTTTATTGCTGTTGTTAGCCACCCCGAGTCTGCGGAGAGGGGCGGCATACAAATCCAATAAATAAATAAATAAATAAATAAATAAATAAATATATTTTACACGGGGCAAAACCCGAACTCAGAACAATCTACATACATATACCCGTGAAAATCTACGAAAACATATATATGTGTGTGTGTGTGTTTTCGTAGATTTTCACGGGTACGGGTATGACGGTCTTGGTATATTCGGGTTTCTTCCCATGTAGGATTTGGAAATTCCTGGCGACGTTTCGACGAGGTCCCACTCGTCATCTTCAGGCTGGTGTTTCTGTCCTTGTTCTAGGGCGAACACAGCGAGACCTGAGCTGCCTTCCTTCTATAAATACTGGTGGCTGGGTGTGGTTTGATGGCTCAGCAATTGCCTGCTGTGTAGAAATAAATATATATATAAATAGATAGATAGATAAATAAATTTGGCTTTGCAAGCCCTCTTGCCTCAGTCCTTTCCTGCCTTATAAATGTGGGATTTGCAGGTGTGTTTTATCCCCCCCCCCCTTCTGTTACTTAGGTTGGACAGAAGAAGCTGGAGGACCCTTTCATCTTCGCCTCTGTCCGAATGCTGGGTGCCTGGCTGGCTGAGGAGACCTCTTTCCTCAAGCAGGAGATCTGCGACCTCCTCCCGTTCCTCATTTATTACGCCAAGGTGCAGTTTGAAGAAGAGAGGAGAAGCCGGCGAAGCACCTCACAGTCTGAAAAGGAGCAGGCTGGACAAGGCCCCGTCCCAGAGCCCCTTTGGCGGGGAGACGCTCTGAGGTGAAAAATATACCCATGGTTGCTGAAGTACAAGAAAGTGACAGGATTTCTCTCCAGCACAGGGTTCTCCAACCTTGGCAGCTTTAAGACTTGTGGACTTCAACACCCAGAGCTCCTCAGCCACAGGGTGTCCAGTAAATCTGGAAAACAGGGAAATTATCAGGAAAATTTAGACCGGGAGTCACTGCTCATAGTCACTCATGCCCTCATCACTTTGAGCCTCGACTACTGTAATGCTCTCTACATGGGGCTACCTCTGAAAAGTGTTTGGAAACTTCAGATCGTGCAGAATGCAGCTGCGAGAGCAGTCATGGGCTTCCCTAGGTATGCCCATGTTACACCAACACTCCGCAGTCTGCATTGGTTGCCGATCAGTTTCCAGTCACAATTCAAAGTGTTGGTTATGACCTATAAAGCCCTTCATGGCACCAGACCAGAATATCTCCGGGACCGCCTTCTGCCGCACGAATCCCAGCAACCAGTTAGGTCTCACAGAGTGGGCCTTCTCCGGGTCCCGTCAACTAAACAATGTCGTTTGGCGGGACCCAGAGGAAGAGCCTTCTCTGTGGCGGCCCCGACCCTTTGGAACCAACTCCCCCCAGATATCAGAGTTGTCCCCACCCTCCTTGCCTTTCGCAAGCTCCTTAAAACCTACATCTGTCGTCAGGCATGGGGGAATTGAGACTTTCCCTTCCCCCTAGGCTTATAAAATTTATGCATGGTATGTTAGTATGTATGATTGGTTTCTTAAATTGGGGTTTTTTAAATTAACTTAAATATTAGATTTGCTTACATTGTATTATTATTGTTGTTAGCCGCCCCGAGTCTACGGAGAGGGGCGGCATACAAATCTGATTAATAAATAAATAATAAATAAATAAAATTGGCGGTTTGGGAAGTATCAGGGAATTATCAGGGAATTCATGAAAAAAACAGAATAAATCGGGGGGGGGGAGGGGAAACACTGTATTAAAATGTTTAAAAGTCAGGGGAAAATTAAGTAAAAAGAAAAAACGGATCGCGCTGCCTGGCAGAGTCAAGCAAAAATGAGCACAACTGTGGCAAATTGCTTCCTCAGCTACCAATATTTCTCCACAGCTTAGCCATTTGGTATGATGTCATCTACTACCGCGCCTTAACTAGACCGCAACTTACAGGGGAATATCAGGGAATTTCAAAATGTTTTTCCCCAGACACCCTGCAGCCAGCAAAGCTTTCCTAAAGATCTAAGCAAAGCTGGCTGAGGAACTCTGAGACTTGAAGTCCACAAGTCTAAAGTTGCCAAAATTGGAGACCCCTGTTCCAACAGATCAATACACCCCCTGTCCTTTTGGCTCACAGACCCCTTGTTCCCAGGGTTAGAACTGAAATACAGGTAGTCCTTGACTTACTACCACAATTGAGCTACGTGAGACAGTTGTTAAGTGAGTCTTGCCCCATTTTATGAACTTCCTTGCCCCAGTTCTTCAGTGAATCCCTCCAGTTGTTCAGTTAGTAACAGGGTTGTTAAGTGTGAATCTGGATTCCCCATTGACTTTGCTTGTCAGACGATCGCCAAAGGGGAAATCACATCAGCCCAGGACAGTTGAGGACTGCCTGCAGTTCTGTCTTGCTTGCCTTTGAAGATCAAGTAGATCATCTGAAAGGCAGGAAAGACCTTGGTTCAAATTTGCAGCGTAAAACTTACAACTTCCCAGTTGCACCCTTGATAAGCACGATAAAGCTACACGCTACTCTGCTTTTGAAAACTTCCCCAAACGTTTTGGCCAAGATTTGCTTCTTGAGGAGAGTAATGTGAAGTTTCTTTTATGGAATGTTAATGACCGACGATTTGCCTTTGGCCTGGTTCCGTCCTGCTTTGCAGGACGCCGAGAGTGGTGATCCGAGAGATTGGGCTGACCTCCATGGAAGAGACAGGGCTGTCGTTTGCATTGACAAGTCATTTGCTTGAATTTCATGGGAGGGATGCGCTGGCATTTGAACACCATGGGTAGGGATGGGCTGCTGGGGGCTTGCGGGGGTTCGGGGGAATCTCTAGCTAAGATTCTGTGTATTTCAGAGACCTCCCCCCAAGTCCCACTTCTGGCTGGCCCCACCCACCCCTCCCCTTCTAGGAGTCCCCACACGGCCCGTATTGGGTGCAAGTAAGTACAGGGCATGCGGGAGTCAACATCTGCCACTGGGACTGGATGCAAAATCTGAGTACTGGACACAGAAAATTGGACCTCCAATACAGTATTTATTCATTCACTCATTCATTCATTCATCCATTCATTCAATTTTTATGCCGCCCTTCTCCTTAGACTCAGGGCAGCTTACAACATGTCACCAATATCACTTTTTAACAGAGCTAGGCTATTGCCCCCAAAATCCAGGTCCTCATTTGACCCACCTCGGAAGGATGGAAGACTGAGTCAAGCTTGAGCTGCTGGTGAGATTTGAACCGCTGACCTTCGGATCTACAGTCAGCTTCAGTTTCCTGCAGTACAGCACTCTACCTGCTGCGCCACCCCGGCTCCCAGTATCCAAGGTCAGGGGTAGGTTCAAACATTTTAGCAAGGGCTCCTCTACCTGGTTGCTAGGTGGGCATGTCCATAGTGGGAGGGACCTAGTTGGCCTCCTTCATGGGTCCCCGCCATGATACAGGAGGCCACCTAGGCCCCGCCCACTATGGACATGCCCGCCCAGCAACCAGGTAGAGGAGCCCCTGACCATGGATACTGTATTGGAGGTCCAATTTTGTGTGTCCAGTACTCAGATTTCACATCCAGTCCCAGGGGGCAGATTATCATGCTGATGTTGACTTTCATGGCGAGCCTTCCTTCTATTAATATCGCAAGTAACGTCTATGTGCCTGGTTCCTCTTCTGAGTGTAGGATGAGGATTACGTGTCCTTCTACCTCGTGCCTACCTACGGCTCCCAATACTCCTTGTCGTTGGCCTAATTTTGTTTTGCAAAGCGTTCAGAGTATTGCTTAATAATTTCTTCACACTAAGCTATCAGGCGTCTTATGTTAAGGCAGCAAAAGTGGCTGGGGGAACCTGGGAGTTGAAGTCCACCCGACTAAAAGCTTGCAAGGTTGAGGAAACGGTGTGTTTTAAGATACCTTCTAGTCTTGTTTCTGTTAACTATAACATCTTGTGATCATTAGCAGTAGTTGCGTTATAAAGGCAGCAAACCTCAAAAGGATTGTGGAGCAATTGTAAGGATGATACTAGACCCAGATATTTTTAAAAGGTCATGCATTTATTTCTGTATCCCCCGTATAAGTTCTTGCTGTCTCACCGGCACTCTGTTAAGAGCTGGATTGGAGAAACCCCGTCTGTAATAAATCCACTAACTTTGGATTTGTTTCATTTCAACTCCTCCTAGTTTTCTGTTCTGTTGCAGCTGAGAAATTCTTCAGTACAGTGTCCCCTCGATTTTCGCGGGGGATGCGTTCCGAGACCGCCCGCGAAAGTTGAATTTCCGCAAAGTAGAGATGCGGAAGTAAATACACTATTTGTGGCTATGAACAGTATCACAAGCCTTCCCTTAAAACTTTAAACCACTAAACTGCAATTTCCCATTCCCTTAGCAACCATTTAGATTATTACTCACCATGTTTATTTATTAAAGTTTATTAAAAAAATATTTATTAAAGGCAGACGAAAGTTTGGCGATGACGTATGACGTCATCGGGCGGGAAAAACCATGGTATAGGGAAAAAAACAGCAAAGTATTTATTAATTAATATTTTTGAAAAACCATGGTATAACTGTTTCGCGAAGTTCGAACCCACGAAAATCGAGGGACCACTGTACTGCATTATTCCCAAACCCCTGAGTTGTAGCTACCATCATTTGTCTGAGTAGGTTACCAACACACCTTACTTTGAAACACTCAAAGGTCCTTTAAATCCAGAATGAAAATTCATTTGGAAAACTTTTTGCAGGCTTTGGGATCGAACAATGAATCCAAACCTCTCTGGCTTTAAATTCACTTCCAGGGCTTTGTATTTCCCCATCTAGATTCCTGTTACCTGGCTTGAGCCACCTGACTGCCGAAGATCGCCCCCGCGAGATCCTAATTTCGGAGGGGGCGCCTGTTCTCTTGTGCCAATATTTCCTGCACCGCTGGGAGGCCTTTGTTTCGAACACCGAATCCCAGTCTGCTTCGAAAGTTATTGAAGCCAGTCTTCAAACCTCCTGCGAGATTTTCCTGAATTTTGTTGTCACCGCTCCCGATCTAATCAGGTAATGTATGTAGGTGGAGGTGTAAGCAGCTCCTTTCCTTGTTAGAAAGGTCCGCTTCGGTTTGTTGCCTAAGCGAAGCACTCTGCAAGGAGTTGATGCTAATTGCTCCCGCGTAGGCGTTTGCCAGCAATCAGTGAGAGAGAGAGAGAGAGCTAAGTGGGCACACGACTCCCCATGTGCCTGGGCCACTCTTAGCGATCTTTGCACATTGAACACAGAGATCTAAAAAGCATTTGTAGCACATTCGGCTGCTGTGATTATGAAACTCTTGTGTTTGGGGCTGATGTTTTGCAGAGTTTCTGACAGCAGGTAGTTCTGCAAGCCCCATCGACTCCTTTTGCACTGAAAGCATCTGGGCTTGTTCCTGTGAACACCTCCATCCCCACGCATAGATTCGTAGGAAAGAACATTGAGATCAACCCATCTAACTATCTCGCCTGGAACAGTGTTTCCCAACCTTGGCAACTTGAAGATATTTGGACTTCAACTCCCAGAATTCAAATATCTTCAAGTTGCCAAGGTTGGGAAACACTGGCCTAAAAAAAGATCTGGACTGCAGAATTAGTTCCTCCTGACTGTTCTGTCGGGCTCTCTGGTAGAATCCTCCCAAAAATTCACAGGGACAAATTTCAGACACACACACATTTGAAAATTCAAAACAATGTTCTTTATAATGAAAAGTCACTTAAACTAAGCCCTCTTTTGGTATAGCAAAGAGCCCTCGTCTCAAAACAAACTGGTAATTGGTACAAGTCCCTTATCAGTTCTGTGATACTTAGCTTGCAGCTGTGAGGCAATTCACAGTCCTTCTTTCACAAAGTGAAACACACTTTGCTCTGGTTTAGTTTCAAAGCGGGGAAAAATCAGCACACAAAAGGTCAAAGTCAGTAAAGCAGTCACGAAACACAACGATCAGATAATCCTCCACAATGGCCAAACCCACAGGCTGCTCTTTATAGCAGCCTCACTAATCACCACAGCCCCACCCAACCACAGGTGGCCTCATTTTCTTTGATAATAATCTCTCAGTTGTTGCTGCCTATGCATCGCTCTCCGCATGCGTGGCTGTATCATTAACTCTTGTTCTGAATCCAAGGAGGAGCTAGATAATTGATCTCCTTCTGAGCTGTCTGCCCCACTCTCCTCCTCCCTGTCACTCATGTCTTCTTGGTCAGAGGAGCCTTCATCAGCAGATTCCCCCGGGGGCAAAACAGGCCTGCCGCATGTGGATGTCTCCCCCACATCCATAGTCCTTGGGGCAGGAGCTGGGCCAGAGCTAACCACAACACTGATAGATAGCTGCTTTGAACATTTTCAGTGAAAGCGGGAAAGCCCTGATGGATAATTTGTTCTGGGGCTGAACAGCTCGAGACGAAAACTATAAACTGGGTATTTCTAGACTAACAAAGAGAAGGATTAGAGGTGACATGATGGCAGTCTTCCAGTACTTGAGGGGTAGCCACAAAGAAGAGGGAGTCAACCTATTCTCCAAAGCACCTGAAGGCAGGACAAGAAGCAATGGGTGGAAACTAATCAAGGAGAGAAGCAACCTAGAACTAAGGAGAAATTTCCTGACAGTTAGAACAATCAGTGGAACGACTTGCTTCCAGAAGTTGTAGGTGCTCCAACAATGGAAGTTTTTCAGAAGATGCTGGATAACCGTTTGCATGAAGCGGCGTAGGGTTTCCTGCCCAAGCAGGGGGTTGAACTAGAAGACCTCCAAGGTCCTTTTCAACTCTATTATTCTGTATTCCGCATGAGGGCCTTTAAAATATTTAAAATCTTTGAAGGCTCATCATGCCTGCCTGCAACTGCCTTGTTTTATATAGGACTTGGTTTCCACCACAACCCTGTATCCTGGTGGGTTTTCCCTTTTGAGAAGTGTTTGATTTTATGAGATCACAGTGTTCCCTCGCTTTTCGCGGGGTATGCGTTCCGAGACCGCCAGCAAAAGTCGAATTTCCACGAAGTAGAGATGCAGAAGTAAATACACTATTTTTGGCTATGAACAGTATCACAAACCTTCCCTTAACACTTTAAACCCCTAAATTGCAATTTTCCATTCCCTTAGCAACCATTTAGATTATTACTCACCATGTTTATTTATTAAAGTTTATTAAAAAAAATATTTATTAAAGGCAGACGAAAGTTTGGCGATGACATATGACGTCATCGGGTGGGAAAAACCGTGGTATAGGGAAAAAACCCGCAAAGTATTTTTTAATTAATATTTTTGAAAAATCGTGGTATAGACTTTTCGCGAAGTTCGAACCCGCGAAAATCAAGGAAACACTGTATATTGAAATGTGGTCTGTCAGGGGAAAAGCCAATGTATTTGGTTGTTTCTAAAAAAACCATCTTCCCAATGTTTTTTTTTCTTGGCATGAGTTTATCTACGTGCTGTCAATAATTAGGCAGGATTTCAATATGAAGATAAAATAAAAAGCATGAAAAAGCAACTTCAGATTTTACACTTTGGATTTCAACGGGTGAAATTCTAGCAAAAACACGCTTTGGACCTGCCTTTCTTTCTTTGACTCCTAAGTCAGAAGTCTTCAAACTTGGCAACTTTAAGACTTTTTGGACTTCAACTCCCAGAATATGCTGGCTGAAGAATTCTGGGAGTTGAAGTCCACAAGTCTTATTTATTTATTTATTGTTAGAGTTGAAAGGGACCATGAAGTCCATCAAGTTCAACCCCCTGCCCAAGCAGGAACCCTATAGTACACCAGTCAAGTGGCAGTTCAATCTTCTCTTAAAAATGTCCAAAGTGTTGGAGTTCACAACGTCCACTGGTAGGTTGATCGCTCTGACCGTCAGGAAGTTCCTCCTTATCTCCATGTTGAATCTCTCCTTGGTCAGCTTCCAGCCATTGTTCCTCATCCGGCCCTCTGGTGCCCTGGAGAATAAAGTGATCCCCTCCTCTTTGTGACATCCCCTCATATACTTGTAGACTGCTATCATGTCCGCTCTGGCCAAGTTGCCAAGTTTGAAGACCTCTGTTCTATAGTGTGGTATTTGGTCCTCAGCTGAAAAATCAGGGGGGGGGGGTCAGAAAAGGGAGCCTACATGTTGTTGACTGTGTCCAGTTGGTAGCCACGTAGAGTCTGCTTCTTCAGTCTTATCAAGGCCGGGTCCTAGGAGAGCGGAGCAAAAAGTAACAGACTCGGTCCTCATTTGGAGTGGACAAAGACAATCCATCCTATCCTGAATGCTGGCTCCACCTGATGAGAAGAGGCGTATCAGGTAAGACCAACTGTGGACGTTTGTGTTTCAAACTATAATTTCCTTTGGAGGTTTGTGCTTCAAACCATAATTTCCATTTTTCAGCTGAGGGCCAAACACGACACTGTAGAACAGAGGTCTTCAAACTTGGCAGGAGAATTCCGGGAGTTGAAGTCCACAAGTCTTAAAGTTGCCAAGTTTGGGGACCCCTGCCCGAAGTGCTGCTGAAACAGAGAGAAGTCCTAAGAATATCATGGAAGGAGGAGGAATTGCAAATAACTCAGAAAACATGCCCTCCTCTGCTCTCTCCTTCCACAGCCGAGAAGATTGTTTCTCAGCCCTGATGGATACGGTGCTGAAATCTCTCTCGTCTCTGCTGCCACAGAGAGAGCATCTTATTTTGAGCGCCAACCTGGCCACGCTGGGGCTAATGATGGCCCGAAAACTCTTCGCTTATGCAGGCAAGTGGTGGTACCTCCGGTTCTATTGATTGAACTAAATCCTTTGAAGCAGAGGGGGCACGAAAGCAGGGGTGGTTTTAATCTCGTTTCAGTGCTTAGCTGGCTGCCTTGAATTGCTTAACAACCAGGTGGTAAAAATCAGCTGTGACTCACTTAACAACTGCCTTGCTTTGCAATCTGGTTCCGATGGTAGTCATAAATTGAGGTTCCAGGTTCAGGTTTATCAATTAAGTGATAATTGTGAAGACATTCCGCTTAAACCTCTGGATTTCGCCCCCATCTTAAATTAAGAGTTGATAGATAATTTGATAATTTATTAGATTTGTATGCCGCCCTTCTCCGAAAGCTTGGGGTGGCAAGCAAAGTGCTGGGTGTTATTATTAGAGCCAGACCTATAACACCAGACCTTGGTGTCATTATTAGAGCCGGGGTGGCGCAGCATGTAGAGTGCTGTATTGCAGGCCATTGAAGCTGACTGTAGATCTGTAGGTCAACGGTTCAAATCTCATCAGCGGCTCAAGGTTGACTCAGCCTTCCATCCTTCCGAGGTGGAGCAAATGAGGACCCAGATTGTGGGGGCCATATGCTGGCTCTGTTTAAAAAGTGCTATTGCTAACATGTTGTAAGCCCCCCTGAGTCCAAGGAGAAGGGCAACATAAAAATTGAATAAATAATAATAAAATTATTATTTTTATTTACTTATTTACTTACTTACTTACTTACTTACTTACTTACTTACTTACTTACTTACTTACTTACTGATTTGATTTGATTTGATTTGATTTGATTTGATTTGATTTGATTTGATTTGTATGCCGCCCCTCTCCGGAGACTCGGGGCGGCTAACAGCAATAATAAAACAGAATATAATAATAATCCAATACTAAAAACAGTTAAAAACCCATTATTATAAAAACCAAACATACATACAGACATACCATGCATAAAATTGTAAAGGCCTAGGGGAAAGAGTATCTCAATTCCCCCATTATTATTCCATTATTATTATTATTATTATTATTATTATTATTATTATTATTATTATTAATTGGATTTGTATGCCGCCCCATCCAAGGACTGTTCTTGGTGTTCTGCCAAGAAGAGGTTAGCAGCTATTTCTCTAAAATGGAATAGGGTTTCCTGCTTGAGCAGAGGGTTGGGCTAGAACAGTGATTTTCAACCTTTTTTGAGCTGCGGCACATTTTTTACATTTACAAAACCATGGGGCACATTGGGGGGGGGGGGGCTAAAAAACGTTTGGACCAAAAAAATATCTCCCTCCCTTTTGCTCTATTTCTCTCTCCCTCTTTCTCACCCTCTTTTTTTCTCCCTCTCTCCATCCCTCTTTTTTTGTCTCTTCCTTCTTTCCTCTTTTTTGCTCTTTCTCTCTCACTCCCTAGTTCCCTCTATGTCTTTCTCTCCCACCTTCCCTCCCATTGTTTCTCTCTCTCTCTCTTGCTTTCTCTCTCTCTCTTGCTCTCTCTCTTGCTTTCTTTCTCTTGTTCTCTTTCTCTCTTGCTTTCTTTCTCTCTCTCTTTTGCTTTCTCTCTCTCTCTTGCTTTCTTTCTCTCTTTCTCTTTCTCTCTTGTTTTCTGTCTCTCTCTCTCTCTCTTGCTTGCTTTCTCTCTTGTTTTCTTTCTCTCTCTTGCTTTTTCTTTCTCTCTCTGAGCTTCGCGGCACACCTGACCATGTCTCGCGGCACACTAGTGTGCCACGGCACACTGGTTGAAAAACACTGGGCTAGAAGACCTCCAAGGTCCCTTCCAACTCTAATTCAGTGTTGTGGGAAGAAAGCCAACCAAGGTCTGGGAAGTTGGGTACCGAAGCAGGAACCGAAGCCTTGGATGGCAAAGGATCCAAAGTCTTCCCAGCCATCCAGATTTTAATCGGGGGGAAATATTCTTGTTTCAAATCCTTTATTTCCTCCAACTTTTGCCTTTCCTTCGCAAGGCTCCGGAGATCAGAATGAAGGCTAAAAATGAGCCAAACAGATTGTGCTGGAACAGCGTCATTTTCCCCGCTAGACAGACAAGAATCACCTGAGCATTTCAAAAGGAGATTTCCACATTGATGGTAGTGGATGGTCTGGAGCACCCCACCTCCCCTCCCCCCAAAAAATAATTAACGATGTTCCAGAATTAGGCGTGCTAGTTATTTCCAGAATTCCAGTTCAGACTGGCCAATTCAGGAGGGAGGTTGGGACTGAAGCCAGATTGTTCTAGGTTTTTACACTTCCTTAATTCAAGCCAAAAGTTTTTGTTTTGCCCCCAATTAATTCTGTCTTAAATCCAAGAGATGCAGGGAGAGGAGAATTGCTTTTTTCCAAAGAGGATCACTTTCCAATGTGTGGACTCCAACTCCCAGAATTCCCCAGCCAGCATGGCTGGGGAATTCTGGAAGTTGAAGTCCACTCATTAAAAAGCTGCCAAAATTGATATTCAAATGGATCTGTCATTCAAATGTCAAAGTAAAAGAAGGGGGTCTTTTTGCCACTCATGGTGGATATGTGACAAAGCAACGAAAAATTAGAGTAGGATTCCCACCCTAATATAGAAGATTCCCAAAGTGAATATAAAGATAAAACTATAAACCTTTCTTTTGGGTTTAATGGGAAAAGACTTGTCTATGGAAGTCTGGAAAGAGCCATTTCCAGATTCTGGAGGCTGCGGGAGGCTGTTTTTGCCCTCCTCGAGGCTCAAGGAAAGCCTCTGGTGCCTTGGAGAATAAAAAATGGGCCTACCGGAAATCTGGAAACAGGCCCATTTCCAGCCACCAGGGGGCCTCCGGAACCCACGGGAAGCTGTTTTTGCCCTCCTGGAAGCTCAAGGAACGCCTGTGGAGCCTCGGAGGGCAAAAAATGGGCCTACCAGAAGTATGGAAATTAGCTATTTCTGGCCTCTGCAAGCTTCGGAGAGGGGCGGCATATAAATCTAATAAATTATTGTTGTTGTTGTTGTTGTTGTTGTTATTATTATTATTATTATTATTATTATTATTATTATTATTATTATTATTCAGGGAGGGCTGCAAGGCCCAAAATGGGACACCGAGGAGGGGTTGTTGCATGCACAGGGGCGGGGCACACTTGTGGGGCATTGAATTATGGGTGTGGGCACACACGTGCTTTGGGCACCCAAGGAAAAAATGGTTGCCATCACCAGTATATACTCTGTTTCCCCGAAAATAAGACGCACCCCGAAAGTAAGGCATGTCAGAGGTTTTGCAGAATTTGCTAATATAATGCACCCCCCGAAAATAAGGCGTAGTCAAGTTTACATACGGTACGGTGGAAAAACATACGGTACCATTCAAAGCTGTTCATAGTGGTACCGTAATAATGTGGCGTCCCCTGCTGGTCCCTTCCATCGCTTTGTACCGTCCAGTACAGCAGACACAGTCTGCTGCTGTCTCACCGCCATTACAATCTCCACTACAGTGCGTAGCCTGTAGTTCCTCTGGTGGCCGGAAGCTGCAATAGTGGGAGTACAGTGATCCCCCGATCATTGCGAGGGTTCCGTTCCAGGACCCCTAGCAATGATCGGGTTTTCGCGAAGTAGCGCTGCGGAAGTAAAAACACCATCTGCGCATGCGCAGATGGTGTTTTTACTTCCACTGCAGCAGCGAGGAGCCGAAGATTGGGGTTTCCCCGCCGCCCACGCAAACTCCTCGCTGCTGCCGCGCCCGCCGCTTGTCCGCCGCCTGCCTGCCCGCGCGCCCGCCCTTCGCCCGGCCACCCGCCGTTCGCTCGCTGCTCGCCCGGCCACCCGGGTTCGTTTGGCTTCGGGACATGCCGGCGGCGACGTTTTAAAACAGCCGCGCGGCTTCCCAACTGAGTCCCGAAGTCAAAGGCGAACTTCCGCGAACGGTGGGCGAGCGGGTGCTGGGGGGGGCTTCTCGCCCTCCCGCCAGCAAGAGGAGACCCAGGGAAGCCGCCCAGCAGCTGATCTGCCCGGCGCCATCTACGCATGCGTGCCCATAGAAAAAAAGGGCGTGCATGCGCAGATGGTGTTTTTACTTCCGCGTTTAAAAATCGCCATATAGCCGTTTCGCAATGATCGGGATCGCAATACCCGGGGGATCACTGTATACTGTTGTACCATATAAGTGCCGTTGTTTGTGTGTGTGTGTGCCATACTGACAGGTACCGTACCGTAATCAGTGTACCGTACAGTACACTTTCTTTGGGGGTGTCAGCTTTTCTCCTGTGAATTTGTCTTATTTGAGAAATATAAGATGTAGCACAACTTTTGTAGCAAAAATTAATATAAGACAGTGTCTTATTTTCGGGGAAGCACAGTAAGTTGACGGCAGCCAGATTACTTCCTACACAACAATGAAAAGATATTTTGATTCTCACAATGGGTGACTTGAATGGCTAAGATGGCCAAACAGGCTACCAGGTAGATAGACTTGTAATAGAAGTGGCTAGTTTATAATATTTTATAAACGTTTTTTTAAAAATTGAGGTTTGGTGTTATTATCCTACTGCAAATGCTGGCTGGGGAATTCTGGGAGTTGAAGTCCAGATCTCTTCAAGTTGCCAAGGTTGGGAAACACTGTCCTACTGCACCAAAGGGTGTCAAAAGTCAATGCCTTTCCTTTCTTTTCCTGCACTTTTCCTTCCCTCCTCTTTCTTACCATTTTCTTTAGTATTTTATAATATATATTTTTTTTAAAAAAGAGAAACCCTGCCATAGATCCATCTAATGCGCCTCTTGCATTTCCCTTCTCAGGTCTCCAGGGCACCCCTGAAGCAGACAGTTTCTTCGGCGCCGCCATCCGTTTCCTGGGCGAAGCTTACGTGGCCCAGTCCAGCACCGAGGGGGGCATCGTGACCCTCGGCGTTTCGCCCACCTACAAGGCCGCCTGGCCGGCCATCCGCGAGCTGTGGTTTTTGGGGATGCAGGCCTTTGCGAGCTGCGTGCCTCTCTTCCTGTGGCTGCCCCAGGACGTCCTGCGCTCTGGCTGGCTGCAGGACCTCCTGGCCCTGCTGGGCCGCGTCATCCCGTCCTCCGTGGATATGGAGGTGACGAGGGCTTACCAGGGGGTCTTGGTGGAGCTGGCCAGAGCCAGCCAGCCATGCTTGGAGAGGATCCAGCAACATCGGGGCTTGGAGCTGGCCACTCTGTACGGCATGGCCGCCTTAGAACAGTGTCTCTCCGAGCAGTGAGCGCGCTCGGGAATAGGTGGCGGGAGAAAGGTGCATTCTCCCGGAAGTCGCAGCTTCCTTCTGTGTCCTGCAGGGGGCAGCTCTGTGGTAGGGGAGATAGTGTATGTCCGGCCTCTCTCCTTCCCTAGTAGCTTGCACAAAGTTATACCGTGTAATAGGAGTTGGTTTATTTCTTTGCCATTCCTTGTATTCCATTTATTTATTTATTTATTTGGGGGAGGGGGGGGTGTCTTTCTGCCGCCTTTCCAGGGGGCAGAAGACTCCCAAGGCAGCTCAGATCTATCACACACACACAGACACACACAAAGGCGAGCTTTTGCAAAGTTTCATAAAGCGACTCAAAATCCGTCACAGGGCTGATGACGGGGAGGAAGGTCATGCAATGATTAAACTATCCGGTCCCCCACCCACCAACAGGGCGTTCATTAAATAATTGGGGGAAGGTTATGTGTGTCTGTGTGTTGGCGGGGTGGGGTAATCTTTAAAGCCCTTTTTTTTAAAAAAGAAAGAAAAAGAATGAATAAATAAATAGCTGAAGAGGTGCCAAATATTTGTGGTTTGGAGTTCCATGAAGACGGGACCACCACTTTAAAAAAAAAAAAAAAAAACCATAGAAAAGGGCAAACGATGTGTCCGTGCATGTTTTGTAGCTCTCTGTGATCTCGTAGAGTAATATGAAGCAAAAGTCTTAACTTGCTGGCAGTTTAAAAAGCATTGAGCATAATGTATTGCAATGCACATTAGTGCTGCTCCGTTGACTCTTTAACGCACTGTGAAATGAGATAGATTCTTCTCTGGAGAGAGAGAGGCAACAGATGCTAAAAGGGAGTCTGGATTTTTTTATTTTTATTTTTTTCCTAGCGTGAAGATGTAAAAGATGACCTTGGTGTAATGTTTTGAACCCCAAGTGTCCTTTGCTGACCTCTGTCATATTTGGATAGGCTCCAAGAATTTCCTTTAAAGGCTTCCCAAAAAAATCCCCCCACCAATTTTTGTCTCAGGATTCCGTCACGGTTGAAGCTTTCCTCTTAAAGAAGAGAGAGGAAACGCTGCACACCTTTATTTGAATGTAATTACGTCTCTCCCACTTCGAATGGTACAAATCTTTCCAAAACTAATCTGCAGGGAAAAACCAAAATCAAATGACCAAGAATGATAGACCTTTCTCAAAAGGCGGCTGGTGCCAAATTATATTTTGCTTGGGTTGTGGCAGGGCGGGGGGGGGGGGGGGCAGTTGTGGGTGGGTGGGAAGGACGGGTTTTCTCAGATGTTTATAACAATAACTTGCACCAGCAGCTTACAAAAATCTTGAACTTGTGCGTTCTTCAACTTTTAAGGGTGGGCGAGTGGACTTGTCCTCCCAGAATTCCTCCTCCCATGGGGATTCTGGGAGTCAAAAGCCCACTCGCCTTTAAAAGTGGCCAGGTTTGAATAGCAGTAGCATTTAGACTTATATACCGCTTCACAGTGCTTTAGAGCCCTGTCTGAGCGGTTTACAAAGAGTCAACATATTGCTCCCAACAATCTGGGCAATCCTCAAAGTGCCAATTTGAACCAAGAACAATCATGAAAATCTACGGGAAAAACAATCCTGATGTCCCTTCCCTGCCTGGGACTGTTTTTATCAATAAAAAGTAGGATAAGATGGGTTTTTTAAAAAAAATTGGTTTTGTTTTTTAACACATCATCCTACAAAGCAGAGGTCTTCAAACTTGGCAACTTGAAGACTTGTGGACGTCAACTCTGGGGGTCTCAATGTTGCCAAGTTTGTGGGGAACCCCTGCTACAAAGAAATGGTGAGCAATCCGGGTAAGGTGGGTGAATACCCAATTTTCCCTCCCTCTCCTGCCCCACCCATAAGGGGGTCCAGTGGAGGAGGGAGGCTGGGGTACTTTTAAAGGATCGAAGGATCGAAGCAGCCTTCCAGGGTAAAAGAACAAGGCGGGTTCCCCTAGGGCCAATATATCGAAGCGGGATTTAGACTCTCTGGATTGTGTGGGTGTTTGCTTCCTCGTGTTCTTCGGCATGTGAGCTGTTGCATGCAGCTGGTAACTATTGCAAGTACCGTGTTCTTGAGTTGGAGGATGGTTCGGCCTGTGAAGCTGTGGCCTCGAGTTGTTCTCCTGGTGTTTTCCGGTTCCGTAAAAATAAAAGTGGTTTGTCTTGTTACGAGTGCCTGGTTGTCCTTCTCTTCTTCGTCGGCGAGATGCCCGTGCTGAGCCGCCACTCCAAACTTTTTGAAAGTTTCAAGGGGTTTGAAAGATTTTTATCCCGTTTGTAACTCAAGAGGGGGGGGGGGGAACAGATGTTATTTATTATTTATTTATTTATTAGATTTGTATGCCGCCCCTCTCCGTAGACTCGGGGCAATAAAACAATTCAAGACAAATCTAATAATTTAAAAACATTTTTAAAAAACGTTATTAAAGCAGACATACACACAAACATACCATACATGAATTGTATAGGCCCCGGGGGAGATGTCTCAATTCCCCCATGCCTGACGGCAGAGGTGAGTTTTAAGGAGTTTACGAAAGGCAAGGAGGGTGGGGGCAGTTCTAATCTCAGAGGGGAGCTGGTTCCAGAGGGCCGGGGCCGCCACAGAGAAGGCTCTTCCCCTGGGGCCTGCCAAACAACATTGTTTAGTCGATGGGACCCGGAGAATGCCAACTACGTGGGACCTAATCGGTCGCTGGGATTTGTGCTGTAGAAGGTGGTCCCGGAGATATTCTGGTCCGGTGCCATGAAGGGCTTTATAGGTCATAACCAACACTTTGAATTGTGACCGGAAATTGATCGGCAACCAATGCAGACTGCGGAGTGTTGGTGTAACATGGGCATACCTTGGGAAGCCCATGATTCCTCTCGCAGCTGCTGATAGTACTGTATTTACAACAGTTTATTTATTTATTTTATTCAATTTCTTTTATGCCGCCCTTCTCCTTAGACTCAGGGCGGCTTACAACATGTTAGCAATAGCACTTTTTTAACAGAGCCAGCATATGGCCCCCACAATCCGGGTCCTCATTTTACCCACCTCGGAAGGATGGAAGGCTGAGTCAACCTTGAACCGGTGATGAGATTTGAACCACTGACCTGCAGATCTACCGTCAGCTATAGCGGCCTGCAGTACTGTACTCTACCTGCTGCGCCACCCCGGCTCAATTTCACTTAGTGGCCATTGGAAGTTACAATGGCACTGGAAAAAGTTACTCAATGACCAGTGAAGGGTTGCTCGTCTTTGGCATTACCGGTGCGCCCTCCGAGGCCTTTACGGGGGTGGGCGTGAGATTTGGCTTCTGCACATGCACAGCAAGTGAAATATTGTGTGCAGAAGTGCCTGAGAGCAGGATTTTGTCAATTTTCACGATATTGTTGTTTCCATGCATGCACAAAAGTAAAACATCGGCAAAAATTGCCAAAATCTCGGGGAAGCATCCTCACGCAAGATGTGGCTTGCTATGCATGCGCAGAAGGCAAATCTCGCACAGGTGCATGCATCAGGGATGCACAACTGCGTGCGCATCCTGGAATTTTCTACCTGGACGGAGCACCTGACCACACTGGCTGCTACCCACCACCGTCAACAGCCATTTTTCACACGAGCCCTGCAGTTTCCCCGTGGTCCTGTGATTTACATTTGGATGTTGGACAATTGACTTACGACAGTTGCAGTGTCCTGGTGTCACGTGGTGGGATCCCTTTTTGCAGCCTTCCAAGAAGCCAAAGTCAATGGAGAAACCAGGTTCACTTAACGAATCTGGTAGGAAAAATCGTAAAATGAGGCAAGACTCGCTTAACAAATTTCTCAACGTTGGGCTCCATCACAGTTGTCGTTGAGGACTACCTGTACCCTTCTTCCACCATCACCACCACCACCACGATAACAACCCTGTGAGGCAGGTTGGTTTGAGAAGAAGGACTGGCCCAATGCCACCTAGCCATCTTTCACACCAAAGGTGGGGCTAGAACTCTGAACCGCCTAGTTTCTAGGCCTAAATCCCTACATTAAACTGGCTGCCTCTTTAACAAAGCTTTGGTAAAATATATAAATTCTTGATCCGTTATGAGACAGAAGTGGAAATTGTAAAAGAAAATATGATAAGCTGGGGGATGAACTTTGGCTACACAATTGAACTAGAAAAATGGGGGAAATTGTGGACTAATAATTGGCAGATGACAAAATCGACGGCATTCAAGGAAAACCAATTAAAAATGTTTTACAGGTGGCATTTATCACCAGAAAGACTCTCACAAATGTTCCCAAAAACCTCCCCATTATGCTGGAAGTGCAAAAAAAGAAAGAGGCACATGTCCAATGGTGGACATGTATACAAGCAAAAAATTTCTGGAATAAAATAACAGTCTGGCTAAAAGAAATAACAAAAGAAGAATTTGGGGGAAAACCAGAATTATATTTATTGGGTATTTTTAACAAAAAAATGGAAAAAGAGATAAGATACTTAGTTATACACATATTAACAGCTGCCAGGATAGCATATGCCCAACAATGGAAAATAGATAAAGCACCAGAAGAAAATACAGTAATTAAAAAAATATTGGACTGTGCGGAAATGGACAGATTATCCAAAAAATTAGAGGGAAAGGAAGATTCAGATTATTATAAAATATGGGCAAAATTCTAGGACTGGTTAAAGGAAAGAATAGCGAAGAATTAAATAAAAATTCAAGCAAAGCAACACGTCAAATAAAAGAATTAAAGAACCAATATTATGTAAAAGAAGCAAAATTCTCTGACTGAACACTCAAAAAAAATGGGGAAACACTCATTTTCCAAATGTTGTGTGTATATCTTTTGTGTATATCTTTTTCTTTTCTTTCTGTTATGTTTGGGAAAAAAAATTTTTTTTTACAAAAAATAAAAAAATTAAAAAAAGCTAAAAGCAACTGAAGGCCCCAGACCGCCAGTGCTCCCTCCCACCAGCACCAAATTGATACTGCAGGGAAAAATGGACAAAGCAGTTTCCAGCCCCTACTGCGTTCACCGCCTTCTAGATGGGTTGATTTGTGTGTGTTTTTAACTCCCAGCCAGGGGTGGACTGTTAGAATGCCCAATTGGGCTCACTTCCACGGCTCTGGAGGCACTGTGCGTTCGAGCAGAATTATGCTTCTGTGCCCATGCAGGTAGCAAAATCGCGCATGAAGACACAGGTGTGCCCGTGTTCTGGTGAGTTTTATTGCTTCCTCGCATGCACGGGCACAGAAGCATAATTCCGCTCGAACTCACGGTACCTCCAAGCCCAATTAGGCGTTCCGGCTAGCAGCCCACCCCTGCTCCCAGCCAGCATAGCTAAAATATTATTGATTTCTCTTTTTCTTCTGTTCATTCGTATCTGATTCTCCGAAATCGGCTGGAAAAGTCCCTGCAGTCTCCTTGGCAAGGTCCTTCAAAAATAGCTTGCCAATTTCCTTCTCCAGGCTGAGAGAGAGGGACTGGACCCAGGTTACACACCTGTCTTTGTACCCATGGCAGTCAGAGGTGGGTTCCTTTGCCACTGGTTCACATCGCAGCGTGCGCACCACTCCATTTATGTGCTTGTTCCTTTCTGCAATTTGGCCCCGAAACACAGCTGAGCAGCTGTTCTTCAGGCAAAGAGGGAAGTGTTTTTAATTGGAAAGTGACCACAAGAACAAGGGGACACAATCTGAAGTTAGTTGGGGGAAAGATCAAAAGCAACATGAGAAAATATTATTTTACTGAAAGAGTAGTCGATCCTTGGAACAAACTTCCAGCAGACGTGGTTGGTAAATCCACAGTAACTGAATTTAAACATGCCTGGGATAAACATATATCAATTGTAAGATAAAATACAGAAAATAGTATAAGGGCAGACTAGATGGAGCATGAGGTCTTTTTCTGCCGTCAGTCTTCTATGTTTCTATGTTTCTAAAGGAATACAGGTCAGTTTAAACCCAGGGGTCGGCGGGAGGGTCCTTTTTCAAGCAGCAGCAGAGGAAACAACATCCAAAGAGTAAAAAAAAATAAATCAAAAATGCAGGGGGGAAGATGGTGGCAACCATGGACTGACACTAATTGAATTCGGTCCGTGACATCACCCTGACATCACCAGCGGGTCGCTAGCAATTCGGGTAATCTGGTCCGAATCAGCAACCCACCTCTGACCCCACTTCCTTCACGCCTGGCTCTCCAACGTCCGACAAGCACAAGTGAGTGAGAGAAGGGAACATGCTTGTGGCTGTTCATTGTGAGGATGGAGGTAAAAATAGATTGCAAGTTGCTGTATCAGCGAGATGGGCAGGAATTTGATATTTTAAAAAAACAACAACAGTAAAATTATCCTGCCAAAGAAATCAGAGATTTGGAAGCCTGGTCTTAGTGGCTAATCAAAGTCTCCAAGCTACAACTGCAGGAACCAACATACCGGGCTAGAAATGAGAGGAGAAGCGACGATTCTGTAAACAATTTACAGAATCCTCAATCTGAGTATTGTATTGGCAGTTTTGTGTTAGCAAAAACTTCAGAAGAGAAGGATTTGGGGGTAGTGATTTCTGACAGTCTCAAAATGGGTGAGCAGTGTGGTCAGGCGGTAGGGAAAGCAAGTAGAAAGCTTGGCTGCATGGCTAGAGGTATAAAAAGCAGGAAGAGGGAGATTATGATCCCGCTATATAGAGCGCTGGTGAGACCACATTTGGAATACTGTGTTCAGTTCTGGAGACCTCACCTACAAAAAGATATTGACAAAATTGAACAGGTCCAAAGACGGGCTAAAGAATGGTGGAAGGTCTTAAGCATAAAATGTATCAGGAAAGACTTACCGGTAATGAACTCAATCTGTATAGTCTGGAGGACAGAAGGGAAAGTGAGGACATGATCGAAACACTTAAATATGTTCAAGGGTTCAATAATGTTCAGGAGAGAAGTGTTCTTAATAGGAAAGTGAACTCAAGAACAAGGGGAAACAATCTGAGGTTAGTTGGGGGAAAGAAGCAACGTGAGAAAATATTATTTACTGAAAGAGTAGTAGATGCTTGGAACAAACTTCCAGCAGACGTGGTTGGTACATCCACAGTAACTGAATTGAAACATGCCTGGGATAAACATATATCCATCCTAAGATAAAATACAGGAAATAGTATAAGGACAGACTAGATGGACCATGAGATCTTTTTCTGCCGCCAATCGTCTATGTTTTTATGTTTCTAATTTTTACTTGACCAACTTGATAAAAATGTAGGCTGGCTCTCCAAGTAGCGGCAGATTAACCACCACGTGAGTCTGTTCTTGGCCTCTAAGGCTATGTAGGCAGTAAGTACAACATTGCACAACAGTGGCATAGAACATGAAAACCATGGTTACTATGGAGCACGAAACAATAACAACAGCTTATTCGTTTCCAATTATAGAAAATGAAAGCTACTGTAAACCAACATTTAGTCTGAAACAAAAATAATTTAACGAATTTATAACAATAAAAGAAGTTTAAAAAACAACGAATTTCTCAAAGCAGGTTCTGACAGGCTTTGGAGAATCGGTAGTGGAAATTTTGAGTAGATTAGAGCAGTGTTTCCCAACCTTGGCAATTTGAAGATATCTGGACTTCAACTCCCAGAATTCACCAGCCAGCATTCGCTGGCTGGGGAATTCTGGGAGTTGAAGTCCAGATATCTTCAAGTTGCCAAGGTTGGGAACCGCTGGTTTAGAGAACTGGCAAATACCACCTATGGTTGGCCCCAGAGCAGAGAGGGAATGGGGATTTTGCAGTGTCCTTCCCCCAGGAGTGGAGAGGGAATGGAGATTTTGCAATATCCTTCCTCTGTCATGCCCACCAAGCCGTGCCCATGGAACCAATAGGGAAAACTTTTGAATTTCACCCCTGTCTGAAAGCTACAAACAGTATAGGATGAGAACTATGACAATAATAAAAGACAGTATCAGATCACAAATAAGGGATATATCCAGTGAAGGGCTGCAAAAAAATATTTTTTTTACAATATATTTATTAGATTTTTTTTTCCATTTTAAAAACAATACTCATTGTTCTGTCAGGCTCTCTGGTAGACTCCTCCCAAAAATCCACAGGTACAAATTTCAGACACACACACGTTTGAAAATTCAAAACAATGTTCTTTATAATGAAAATTCACTTAAACCAAGCCCTCTTTTGTTATAGCAAAGAGCCCTCGTCTCCAAACAAAATGGTAATTTGTACAAGTCCCTTATCAGTTCTGTGATACTTAGCTTGCAGCTGTGAGGCAATTCACAGTCCTTCTTTCACAAAGTGAAACACACTTTGCTCTGGTTTAGTTTCAAAGTGGGGAAAAATCAGCACACAAAAGGTCAAAGTCAGTAAAGCAGTCACGAAACACAAGGATCAGATAATCCTCCACAATGGCCAAACCCACAGGCTGCTATTTATAGCAGCCTCACTAATGACCACAGCCCCACCCAACCACAGGTGGCCTCATTTTCTTTGATAATAATCTCTCAGTTGTTGTTGCCTATGCATCGCTCTCCCCATGCGTGGCTGTATCATTAACTCTTGTTCTAAATCCAAGGAGGAGCTAGATAATTGATCTCCTTCTGAGCTGTCTGCCATACTCTCCTCCTCCCTGTCACTCATGTCTTCTTGGTCAGAGGAGCCTTCATCATCAGATTCCTCCAGGGGGCAAAACAGGCCTGCAGCATGTGGATGTCTCCCCCACATCCACAGTCCTTGGGGCAGGAGCTGGGCCAGAGCTAACCACAACACTCATATTTACAGGTGAATCAGCATCATATATACATTTCTATCAACATTGTCTTTTAATTGCTTTTTGAGTTTCTTGATGTTTTATTGCGGTGTTTAGTTTGAGTTTCTTTTTCCTTTGTCCATTGATACCATTTTGTCCAGATTTCATAGTAGTCCGAATGTTTTTGATTATTTAATTCCATTGTCAATCTGTCCATCTCTGCGCAGTCGTATATTTTCTTGATGATCTCGTTGTCTTCAGGTATTTGTGGGTTTTTCCAATTCTGTGCGAATACAATCCTTGCCGCTGTTGTTATATGCAAGATTAAATATTTTACATTTTTAGAGTAATACCCTCTCATAATGCCCAGTAGGAAAAGCTCTGGTGTATATTCTATTTTTATGTTTGTTATTTGACACAACCAATTATTTACTTTATTTCAAATTTTTTTTGTCTCTGGACATAACCACCACAGATGAAAGGAGGTGCCTTGTGTCTTATTACATTTCCAGCACAATGGGCTGTAATTTTTGTGCATTTTAGCTAGTCTATGCGGCGGAAGATGCCAACGATATAACGGGCTGCAAATTTTTTAGTGCCACACTGTGGGTGTGGCTCATTTTGTGGGTGTGGTTTTCCAGCCTTGTGACCAGGTGGGAGTGGCTTGACAATCATGTGAGTGGAGGGGTGGCTTAATAGAAACATAGAAGTCTGACGGCAGAAAAAGACCTAATGGTCCATCTAGTCTGCCCTTATACTATTTTCTATATTTTATCTTAGGATGGATATATGTTTACCCCAGGCATGTTTAAATTCAGTTACTGTGGGTTTATCTACCACATCTGCTGGAAGTTTGTTCCATGGATCTACTACTCTTTCAGTAAAATAATATTTTCTCATGTTGCTTTTGATCTTTCCCCCAACTAACTTCAGATTGTGTCCCCTTGTTCTTGTGTTCACTTTCCTATTAAAAACACTTCCCTCCTGGGCCTTATTTAACCCTTTAACATATTTAAATGTTTGGATCATGTCCCCCCTTTTCCTTCTTTCCTCCAGACTATACAGATTGAGTTCATTAAGTCTTTCCAGATACGTTTTATGCTTAAGACCTTCCACCATTCTTGGAGCCCGTCTTTGGACCCGTTCAATTTTGTCAATATCTTTTTGTAGGTGAGGTCTCCAGAACTGAACACAGTCTTCCAAATGTGGTCTCACCAGCACTCTATATAGCGGGATCATAATCTCCCTCTTCCTGCTTGTTATACCTCTAGCTATGCAGCCAAGCATCCTACTTGCTTTCCCTACCGCCTGACTGCACTGTTCACCCATTTTGAGACTGTCAGAAATCACTACCCCTAAATCCTTTTCTTCTGAGGTTTTTGCTAACACAGAACTGCCAATACAATACTCAGATTGTGGATTCCTTTTCCCCAAGTGCATTATTTTACATTTGGAAACATTAAACTGCAGTTTCCATTGCTTTGACCATTTATCTAGTAAAGGTCATGTGACTGGCTTAAAGGTGGCCAACTTGACATCACTCACGTCAAGGGTTAGGGTTAGAGTGCCTGGCCTCTCCTCACCTCAAAGAGATACAATTTCCCTATATAATGACTATTACTGAACATCCAAAATATACTATTTAATTCTATGTATAAATGAAGAGGCAACAGACATCACGATCAATGGAACGTTTAAAATTATATGTATATATGCCATATGTGTACATACATATTACCCACAGGCACACAAAAATATACATTATCTACTATAGAAAGTGTATGTGTATACACAAACACACACACACAGCGCTTCTAAAATTAAATACTTTTGCCGCCTTGAGTTATTTATAAAAAGAATACAGGCTAAATAAGCTACTTACCAACATTTACCACAAGAGGTCACTCTTACATTAAGTAAACGCAATTGCTTCCTTTTTTCTTTTTTTTTTAAGCATTGAGCAATTCAGTCAGGCAGGAAGAAGCTTCCCAAAGGGAGAACAACTTCCATCATCCCCATCCTGTTGGGAAAGGTCCCCGACTTTCTGTGGATTTCCTTAATTGCCATATCTTCCCTATTCAGAAGTTTAGAGCAGGGGTGGGTTCTAACTTACCTCGCCCAAACCGGTTCCGTGATATCATTATGACATCACCAGCGGGCCCAGCCACGAGTGGGATTTGGGGGTTCTCCGAACTGCACAGAATCTTAGCCAGAGGTTCTCCTGAACCCCTGCAAGCCCCCAGCAGCCCACCCCTGCCTATGGCATAGCTGAACTCTTTGCATCTATGCTGGGTCTGTTCAAAACATGGTTTATTTTGGCTGAGTAAGCTGGGTGAACCTAGCCCTTGTGCTGTTATAAGCCATGGTTTCTGCCTAAGTGGCATATAGGAAGCCAATTGCCGCAAAGCTAACCCACCATACTTAAATAAACAATGGCTTAATCCAATCTGTGAGCAGGGCCCAAGCTGAAATCACACACGCCTTCAGCCACAACATGATTTATGGCTCAATATACTGCCGGCACCTTGCTATTGTGGTCTGCAAACTATAATTTGCAGCTTAGTCCACTGAATTAACATTTGCTTAGACTTTTGGGGAGAATTTAACAAACCTCAGGGGAGGTAAACCATGATGTGTAATGCAGTGTTTCCCAACCTTGGCAACTTGAAGATATCTGGACTTCAACTCCCAGAATTCCCCAGCCTGCGAATGCTGGCTGGGGAATTCTGGGAGTTGAAGTCCAGATATCTTCAAGTTGCCAAGGTTGGGAAACAATGGCCTAATGGATAATCTATAGTATTGTATAGTATATTTATAGTTTATTATATTTATTATAGTATATTATATAGTATTGTATAGTCTGGAGGACGTAAGGGAAAGGGGGGACATGATAGAAACATTTAAATATGTGAAAGGGTTAAATAAGGTTCAGGAGGAAAGTGTTTTTAATAGGAAAGTGAACACAAGAACAAGGGGGCACAATCTGAGGTTAGCTGGGGGAAAGATTAGAAGTAACATGAGAAAATATTATTTTACTGAAAGGGTAGTAGATGCTTGGAACAAATTTCCAGCAGACGTAATTGGTAAATCCACAGTAACTGAATTTAAACATGCCTGGGATAAACATATATCCATTGTAAGATAAAATACAGGAAATAGTATAAGGGCAGACTAGATGGACCATGAGGTGTTTTTCTGCCGTCAATCTTCTATGTTTCTATGTTTCTAATGTCTTTGAGTGGCCCTGGGCAGTTCAATCCTGATTTAATTTTTACCTTTATTTAACTGTGATTCTTTTTAAAACTTTTAATTTATTTTCAAATGTTATGTTACAAACAACAATAAAACATGACAAAGTGTCCAAACAATAATTACACAGTTACTGTATATAATAAATCGTTTTTGAATCACAGGTCATTGGATTCATAAGAAATTCTACCATTCCAGATATCTTCAAGTTGCCAAGGTTGGGAAACACTGGTGTAATGGATAGGATGACAAGATCTGGTACCCAAAAATCCAGAGGGTCACAAGGTCACAGCAAAAACAGAGGATGCAACCTGTTGCTGCCATCTTGTGGTCCTCTGTATTTTTGCAGCCTGATCTCAGAGCCTTGGTGCTTCTGCAAAAAAGGGAAACCATACATCAGTGCTGTCAAACTCAAGGCCTGGGGGCTGGATGTGGCCCACGGGGTACTCGCTTGCCTTTTCCTACTAGTGTGCTGTGTGTGCATTGTAACGTTTCAATGAGAATATTTCATTCATCCAGATCCAGGATGTGTTATTTGGGAGTTCCCTTTTTTTTTTTTTTTTGAGCAGTATAGTTTGACAGTCTTGAGGGAAATATTTGTTTAGCAGAGTGATGGCATTCGGGGGGGAAACTGTTCTTGTGTCTTGTGTCAGCTGACATTGGAACATCATCTTTCGGCTGTGGCCAGGAGGGCGTTTGCCCAGGTTCGCCTGGTGCACCAGTTGTGGCCCTATTTGGACAGGGAGTCACTGCTCACAGTCATTCATGCCCTCATCACCTCGAGGTTCGATTACTGCAACGCTCTCTACATGGGGCTACCTTTGAAAAGTGTTCGGAAACTTCAGATCGTGCAGAATGCGGCAGGGAGAGCCATTGTGGGGCTTCCTAGATTCACCCACGTTTCTACAACACTCCGTGGCTTGCATTGGCTGCCGATTAGTTTCCAGTCACAATTCAAAGTGTTGGTAATGACCTTTAAAGTCCTACATGGCAATGGACCAGAGTACCTCCAAAACCGCCTGCTACCGCACGAATCCCAGCAGCCGATCAGGTCCCACAGAGTTGGCCTTCTCCGGGTCCCATCGACTAAACAATGTCGTTTGGTGGGCCCCAGGGGAAGAGCCTTCTCTGTGGCAGCCCCGATCCTCTGGAATCAACTCCCCACGGAGATTAGAACAGCCCCCACCCTCCTTGTTTTTCGCAAATTACTCAAGACCCACCTATATTGCCAGGCATGGGGGAAATTGTGACACTTCCCCCAGGCTTTTATATTTTATGTTTGGTATGTATGTGCTGTATAGTTTTAATTGTTGGGGTTTTATATATCTTTTCTTTTAATATTAGATTTGTTTACTGTTATATTATTTTTATTATTGTTGTGAGCCGCCCCGAGTCTTCGGAGAGGGGCGGCATACAAATCTAATAAATTGAATTGAATTGTCTTGGTGTACAATGCTCTATAGCAGACCTGGGCAAGGGGTGGCCCGCAGCCCGTCTCCGGCCCGCCCACTATCTGTGAAAAATGTCCCGCTTTTTTTTAAAGTTCTCCTCCCCCGGGGCTGCGGCAGGAGCCTGGAAACAGCAGTCCGGAGGCAGCCGCACAGCTCCTCTGCCCAAGGGAGCCTCAGGACATTGACAATAAGGTGAGCAGCACTAGGCGATGAAGTTACTGTGGGTGACATCAGGGGCACAAGAGAGATGGTTTGGCAAAGCCGAGCGAGCGGCCGAAAGAGAGAGAAGCAACAGTGGCGGCGATTGGGGTGCGGGCAGGTGGAAGAAGCGGTGGCGGGAGAGGAAGGAGAAACAGCGGCAGCACCAGAGGGGGGCAGGGAGGCCTCCTCTGCACAGATGCACCGCGGGGGCCCTCCCTGAAGAAGCATCCCAACTTCCCAACATCCCAACTTCTCATGCGGCCCCATAGCAAAATTAATTGCCCACCAGTGTTCTATAGCATCATTTTGAGGGTAGGAGTTGAAGCAGTTTATGTCCAATACTGAAAAGGATCAAGTAAATATTTTCACCACCCTCTTTTTGACCCGTGCAGTATACAGGTCCTCAATGGAAGGCAGGTTGGCAGCATTTATGTATGTATGTATGTATGTATGTATGTATGTATGTATGTATGTATGTATGTATTTATTATTATTATTATTATTATTATTTTATTATTTTTATTATTATTATTATTATATTATTATTATTTTTTATTAGATTTGTATGCCGTCCCTCTCCGTAGACTCGGGGCGACTCACAACAATAACAAATACAATGTAAGAACAAATCTAATAATTTAAAAAACACTAAAACCCCCATTATTAAAAGCAAGCATATACCCAAACATACCATGTATAAACTGTATAGGCCCAGGGGAGATGTCTCAGTTCCCCCATGCCTGACGGCAGATTATTCGATTTTTATGCCGCCCTTCTCCTTAGACTCAGGGCAGCTTACAACATGTTAGCCATAGCACTTTTTTAACAGAGCTAGGCTATTGCCCCCACAATCCGGGTCCCCATTTGACCCACCTAGGAAGGATGGAAGGCTGAGTCAACCTGGAGCCGGTGATGAGATTTGAACCGCTGACCTTCAGATCTACAAGTTAGCTTCAGTGGCCTGCAGTACAACACTCTACCTGCTGTGCCACCCGGGTTCATTGTTTTTTCTGCAGTTCTGAGTCTCCTCTGAAGTCTGTGTCGGTCTTGCTGGGTTGCAGAACCAAGCCAGGCAGTTATAGGAAATGTTGTAGGAAATGCTTGCATGCTTCCCAGGTTGCGCCACAGGAGGGCGAGCTGTCCCTCCCCACAGCCCCCTCGCAAACAGGTGAAAGTCCAGAGCTTGCTCCTCTCCCCACTGAAGTGGTGCCTATTTATCTACTCACATAGAACATGCTTTTGAACTGTTAGGTGCAGCGGCGGATTGCCATTCCCTCCACTACTGGTGTGCTCTGTGCGCGCAGTTTCTTCAGTTCTCTTGTGCGCGCATGCCAGTGTGTTTTTGCTTCTGAGCATGCGCAGGAAGCAAAAAACATGCAGAAATCTCACAAGTGGCCGCGCATGTGAGATTTTGGCATGCGCCCCCTCGTTAGATTTTGCTTCTGCGCATGGGCACAAAGCAAAAATACAAAAAAAGGACTGGCACCAGTAGCAGTTGCGCGCAAATTGCACAATCTGTGGCTGATACCAGTGCGCCGTCCCCTACCGTACCTGTAGTAACCCACTCCTGGTTAGGTAGACAAATGTGGTGAGTGGCCGGAGCTCACCCTGACCCATGGCGACAGGGCTCGAACCACTGGATGCAGAGATCATTCCAGTATCGTTAAGCTCCAGAGATCATTCCAGCATCTATTGCATTCAGTTCTGGTCACCGCACTTCAAAAGAGACATAGAAACTCTGGAAAAGGTGCAGAAAAGAGCAACCAAAATGATTAGAGGACTGGAAACCAAGACGTACGAAGAGAGATTGCTGGAACTGGGCATGGATAGCCTTGAGAAAAGGAGGGCCGGGGGGGACATGATAGCAGTCTACAGGTATTTGAGGGGTTGCCACAGAGAGGAGGGGGTCACTCTATTCTCCAGGGCGCCAGAGGGCCAGACGAGGAACAACGGCTGGAAGCTGACCAAGGAGAGATTCAACCTAGAAATAAGGAAGAACTTCCTGACGGTCAGAGCGATCAACCAGTGGAACAGCCTGCCAGTAGAGGTTGTGAACGCCCCAACTCTGGACGTTTTCAAGAGGAGATTGGACTGTCATGTGGCTGGGGTGCTATAGGATTTCCTGCTTAAGCAGGGGGTTGGACTTGACGACCTGCAAGGTCCCTTTCAACTCAAATAAATAAATAAATAAATAAAGTCACTGAGCCACCACACTTTCCACCCATTCCAACATACCCTACATAGCTGTGATGGAGTGTGTTCTGCCTGACAGACTGGCCACACAACAGGGCAGTGTACAAACACACACACAGACTGAGGATTACAAACTCAAAGTTATATTTCTATACAAATTGGCTTAGAGCCACAATGACTGCAGAGGAATGTTGGTTTACGATCCAAAGATCAGAGTTAATGGCTTAAGCTGGCAACAAATGTCTCTTAGATGAGTTTCTGCAAAGTACTCACTTGACTGGGTTCCATAGCTCTAATGTTCTCAAAATCAAATGTCCAACAACAAGGCTTAAATGTCTCGAGATTCTCAACTCAGTTGAGGAACTCCTGTATCCTTGTTCCTGTCAACTGCCAAACGATAACTCCCACACCGCTTTCTGCAAGCCCTCCCTTTTTGGAGCCTGCTGCACTGTGCTTTACAATCTTTGTCTATGTCTGTGCAGTCTGTCCAATTTTTCCCATAGGAATCAATGTAAAAGCGAATAATGTGTGCAAACCCATTAGGAAAGAAATAAAAGCTCGGAATTTGGGTGGGAGGAGGAGGAGGAAGAAGAGGAGGAGAAGGGAATCAAAAGAATCCAAAACTTTAAGGCTTAAAAAAAAGAGAGAGACTCTGAGACGGCGAGGAGGATCATGCGCCTGCTATACACCTGGCGTGAGGCTGCCTTCCATACACTGCGCCAGAGAGAAAAACCCAGGTGGGCGAGAGAGGGAGCGCTACCAAAAGGCTCCTCTGGCAGCCCAGAAAAGTGCCACCAAAAGGCTCCTCTGGTAACCCAGATGGCTGGGATTAAAGGGGGAATGGCAGGAAACTGGCCGGACCTTCGTACCGCTCTCAAATTTCCTGGGAAATTTTTCCGGGCTCGGATTCTTAAGTAGAAAATGTTTCTTAAGAAGAGGCAAAAAATCTTGAACACCCGGTTCTTATCTAGAAAAGTTCTTAAGTAGAGGTGTTCTTAGGTAGAGGTACCACTGTACATTAGAAAGCATCTAGAGATACTTTATGAGAAGAGCCCTCCACTCCTCCACTCGCAACAGAATACCTTAAACAACCAGACTTGAAATCCTGGGCTTAGAAAGCTTAGAACTACGTCACCTTCGGCACGACCTAAGCATAGCTCATAAAATCATCTGCTACCACGTCCTTCTGGCAATGACTACCTCAACTTCAACCACAACAATACAAGAGCACATAACAGATAGAAACTCAAAGTAAACTGCTCCAAACTTGACTGTAGGAAATACGACTTCAGCAACTGAGTTGTTAATGCCTGGAACTCACTACCTGACTCTGTGGTTTCGTCAGCAAACCCCCAAAATTTTAGCCTTAGACTGTCCACTGTTGACCTCACCCGATTCCTAAGAGGTCAATAAGGGGCATGCATAAGTGGACCAGTGTGCTTTCCGTCCCTGTCCTAATGTTTCTCTGTTATTAGTACCAATATCATGTATATAAACAGTGTTATATCTTTGTATACTACCAATACATAATAATAATAATAATAATAATAATAATAATAATAATAATTATTATTATTATTATTATTATTATTATTATTATTATTATTATTATTATTAATTACATTTGTATGCCGCCCCTTTCCAAAGATTCAGGGTGGCCAAATAAATACTTGACCAAATAAATAAATAAAAAATATAAATGTCTGCTGGTTTGGATCCAATCTCCAAATTTCTCTGCTGCAGAGTCTGACATTTGTAGAATATTTCTCTTGCGTATGGAGGCTCTGTGCCGGAATCTAAGATAAACTGGAACGAGCAGAGAAAGGTGTAATTTTTGGGTTTTGTCACTTTGATAGCCGGCTTTTCTCTCTTTTAAGCGAAATCGCAGTGATGCCTCCTTTGTGGCTTATTTTACGGAGGGCGCCATCTTGACTTTCCTCTCTGTAAGAGCTCCATCCCCTTTCAAGTTCATTCCAGCTCTTCAGCCTTTATGCAGACTAAATGGGTAAAGGGTTTTAAGAATGATGTGGAAAATCACTGCAAAATATAGCATGCCTGATCCAATTTTAGCAAATGAAATAGGTCTGCCAGAAAATATACTTCCAGGGGCCTTGCTTGAAAAACTGTTTCTTTGTCAGAGGAAGAGACGAGAGGGATGGTAGGAACAGAGCAAAGGCTCTTCTAAATCACACCACACACACACACAAACACACACACACAAACACACACACACACCGCCCGCTTCCCCGAGCATGCTTTCATGGTTCCTTACAACGCCCTATTTAACAGAAATAAATTAAAATAAACAGCCCGCCCGCCATGTCTAAAGACAGGTGGCAGAGTAATATTAAAAGAAAGGAATAAAATTCATTTAATGAGCATTGTTAATTAAACCTGGAATTCAAAGAGGCTGGAGTTTTGGGAATTCAGAGGGGGAAAAAATATGAAAATGAAGGGGATCGTTGCTCCAGGCGGGCAGAGTAGAATGAAATTAAATTTAATGCGGGATCCTATTTGCTAATGTCTATCACACATCGTGCAATATTACAGCTGAGGATAAAAAGGGGTTCGTTAGACAAACGCCATGAACAGAAAGGAAACTCCACACTCATTTCTCAAGCAGGTAGACGGCTCAGATGCAATGGGAAGTCTGAATACATCCCAACTGTCAGGGGTGAAATCCAGCAGGTTCTGACAGGTTCTGGAGAACCAGTGGTGGAAATTTTGAGCAGTCCGGAGAACTGGTAGCGGAAATTTTGAGCAGTCCGGAGAACTGGTAGTGGAAATTTTGAGCAGTCCGGAGAACTGGTAGCGGAAATTTTGAGCAGTCCGGAGAACTGGTAGCGGAAATTTTGAGCACTCCGGAGAACTGGTAGCGGAAATTTTGAGCACTCCGGAGAACTGGTAGCAGAAATTTTGAGCACTCTGGAGAACTGGTAGTGGAAATTTTGAGGAGCCCGGAGAACTGGTAGCGGAAATTTTGAGCAGTCCGGAGAACTGGTAGTAGAAATTTTGAGCACTCCGGAGAACTGGTAGCGGAAATTTTGAGCACTCCGTAGAATTGGTAGCAGAAATTTTGAGCACTCTGGAGAACTGGTAGCGGAAATTTTGAGCACTCTGGAGAACTGGTAGCAGAAATTTTGAGCACTCCGGAGAACTGGTAGCAGAAATTTTGAGCATTCTGGAGAACTGGTAGCAGAAATTTTGAGCAGTCTGGAGAACTGGTAGCGGAAAATTTGAGTAGCCCGGAGAACTGGTAGCGGAAATTTTGAGCAATCCGGAGAACTGGTAGTGGAAATTTTTGCAGTCTGCAGGATTGGTAGTGGAAATTTTGAGCAGTCCGGAGAACTGGTAGCGGAAATTTTGAGCAGTCCGGAGAACTGGTAGTGGAAATTTTGAGCAGTCCAGAGAACAGGTAGTAGAAATTTTGAGCAGTCTGGAGAACTGGTAGCGGAAATTTTGAGCAGTCTGGAGAACTGGTAGTGGAAATTTTGAGCAATCCAGAGAACTGGTAGTGGAAATTTTGAGCAGTCCGGAGAACTGGTAGCGGAAATTTTGAGCAGTCCGGAGAACTGGTAGCGGAAATTTTGAGCAGTCCGGAGAACTGGTAGCGGAAATTTTGAGCAGTCCGGAGAACTGGTAGCGGAAATTTTGAGCAGTCCGGAGAACTGGTAGTGGAAATTTTGAGCAGTCCGGAGAACTGGTAGCGGAAATTTTGAGCAGTCCGGAGAACTGGTAGTGGAAATTTTGAGCAGTCCGGAGAACTGGTAGCGGAAATTTTGAGCAGTCCGTAGAACTGGTAGCGGAAATTTTGAGCAGTCCGGAGAACTGGTAGCGGAAATTTTGAGCAGTCCGGAGAACTGGTAGCGGAAATTTTGAGCAGTCCGGAGAACTGGTAGTGGAAATTTTGAGCAGTCTGGAGAACTTTTTGTGGAAATTTTGAGCAGATGAATTAATAATTATTATAATAATTATAATTATTATTATTTATAAAAATAATAGAAGTGGGATAAAAAAAATTATAAAATAAATAAATCAAGTAAACCAGGCCATTGTGAGGAATGTGAAGGCTCAGTATAAATTTGGGGTGAATGGATGGAAGAAAGGAAGGAAGATATTGAATGGGAATGGGAGGAATAGAGAGAAAAAGAGAAAGAAAAGAGAGAGAGAGAAAGAAAAGAAAGAAAGAAAGAAAAAAGAAGGAGAGAGGGAGAGGGGAGGAAGGAAGATGGAAGGAAGGAAGGATGGAAGAAAGAAAGAAAGAAAGAAAGAAAGAAAGAAAGAAAGAAAGAAAGAATCTGTCTTTCCAGAATGAAAGTTTCCATCTGTCGTGGCCAGTGTTCTGTATGAGCCGGGGTGGTGCAACAGTTGTAGAGTTTGACAGTTCGAATCCCACCACTGGCTCATGGTTGACTTGGCCTTCCATCCTTCCGAGGTGGGTAAAATGAAGACCCAGATTGTTGGGGGCAATAGACTGACTCTGTAAACAGCTTAGGGAGAGCTTTAAAACACAATGAAGTGGTATGTAAGTCTAAATGCTATTGCTAAATGAGCCGGGGTGGCGCAGCAGGTAGAGTGCAGTACTGCAGGCCACTAAAGCTGACTTTTAGATCTGCAGGTCAGTGGTTCAGATCTCATCACCGGCTCAAGATTGACTCAGCCTTCCATCCACGAGGACCCAGATTGTGGGGGCAATATGATGCTGGCTCTGGTAAAAAGGGCTATTGCTAACATGTTGTAAGCCGCCCTGAGTATAAGGAATAAGGGCGGCATAAAAATTGAATGAATGAATGAATGAATCCATCTATCCATCCATCCACCCATGCCAGTAAGAGACAGATTGCGCTTGGATGTGAGTGTGCGCGTGGGGTTGGTGGATGGATGGATGGATGAATGAATGAATGAATGAATGAATGAATGAATAAATAAATAAATAAATAAATAAATAAATCCATCCATCCATCCATCCATCCACCCATGCCAGTAAGAGATAGATTGAGCTTGGGTGGGTGGGTGTCCATGGGGTTGGTGGATGAATGAATGAATGAATGAATGAATGAATGAATGAATAAATAAATCCATCCATCCATCCATCCATCCACCCATGCCAGTAAGAGATAGATTGAGCTTGGGTGGGTGGGTGTCCATGGGGTTGGTGGATGAATGAATGAATGAATGAATGAATGAATGAATGAATGAATAAATAAATCCATCCATCCATCCATCCATCCACCCATGCCAGTAAGAGATAGATTGAGCTTGGGTGGGTGTGTGTCCATGGGGTTGGTGGATGAATGAATGAATGAATGAATGAATGAATGAATGAATGAATAAATAAATCCATCCATCCATCCATCCATCCACCCATGCCAGTAAGAGATAGATTGAGCTTGGGTGTGTGTGTGTGTGCGCGCGCGCGCGCGGGGTTGGTGAATGAATGAACAAACAAATCCATCCATCCATCCATCCATCCATCCATCCATCCATGCCAGTAAGAGATAGATTCAGCCCCCCCTCCCAGCCAAGCTCAATCTATCTCTTACTGGAATGAACCCACCAACTCAACCCACAGCCGACCCCGACCCCCCCCCCCCCCGTTAAATTCCGGCGGCAGCTGCGGTAGAGTTTCGCGGGAGGGGCTTGGGAAGGAGGGGCAGTTTTTTGCTTCTGGGCAAAGAGCCTGGTGGGAGCGAAACGGCCGGGAAGGTTGCGCTGCGGGGAGGCGATTGGGGCTCTCGACTTGCCCTGTCGGCGCTGCGCATTATAAAAGTCCCTAGCCAAACTGAAGCCCGAGGATTTCGACTGCGCCAACTTTTGGGTTGGCGCGATTTCGGGCTGCGGGACGCTTCTGCGTGGTGAGGGGTTCTTTCTCCCCCCACCTTCAATGGGCAGAGAGAATCCAGGGCCAAGGGTCCCCAAACTTGGCAACTTGGCAACTTGTGGACTTCAACTCCCAGAATTCTCCATCCAGCTCTGCTGGAGCTGGCTGGAGAATTCTGGGAGTTGAAGTCCACAAGTTTTCAAGCTGCCAAGTTTGAAGCCCTCTGATTCTAGACACTTTTAGTCGGGGGGTGGAGGGTGGGTGGGAGGAGGAGCGCACCCTCATTTCCCCCCTCTTGCTGGGAGAGTCTTAATGGGGGCTCTCAGTGGGGTTTCATCCCAGCCAGGGGATTGTACGCCCCCCAGCCATAGTTCCCTCTAAGCTGAGCAGTGAGCAATCACTCACTTAAAAATCATCATCAACTCAGAGTTTTCCAAACCTGCCCAGAAGCCGAGAGGGAAAGAGTGAGAGGGAAGGAGAGAGAGAGGAAGAGAGGAAGAGAGAGAAACAGATAGAAAAAAGAGAGGAAGGAAAAGAGAAAGAAAAAGAATGGGAGTAAGGAAGAGAGAAAGAAAATCAAAATCTAGTTTGAAACTAGCTCAACTATTTAAGTGGCATTGT